>NW_007726286.1:88321-90916 GCF_000696425.1 Galeopterus variegatus | reverse complement strand
TATTTCATTTAATTTTCTTTTCTAAGCACAGCAGCTAGAGAGATTCTTTTAAAACACAGGTGAGATTATGTCATTCCTCTGCTCAAAACTTGCCAGTGGCTCCCATCTCACTCTGAGTAAAGTCAAAAGGCTGACAAGGTCCTGTCCTGTCTGGTCCAGCTTCCCTCTGGACTGCATTCCTCCCAGTTGCTTTGCCCCAGCCACTCTGGCCTTGCTGTGTTTTGAGCATGCCAGTCTCCCCCTTGCCTCGGGGCCTTTGCACCTGCTGTTCCTACCACCTGGAATGCTATGTCCCCAAATGTTCTCTCAGTCCACTTTCTAACCTCCTTTGAGTCTATGTTCCAATGTTACCCTCTTAGACATGTCTCCCTTTTCTCTCCTCAGCACTCCCCATTCCTCTTTCCTGCTTTGCTTTTCACCAAAGCCCTTAGAAATGTTACATGTTTTGCTTACTTATTTATCCATTTATCTGTTTCCCCCAGTGGAACTCCAGGGACAGGGAGACTTTTGCCTGTTTTTTGACTACTGCACCTCCAAGGACTACAACAGTGCTCCGTCCTTAGTGATGACCCACAAATATTTGAGTGAAATATTGAATAAAAGAATAAATTCTCACAGCAACAGTATTTATTAGAAGAAGCAGAGGCCCAGGAGGTTCTGTGACTTGTCTGAGGTCCTGCAGATAGTGGTAGAGCCAGCTTTAGAATCCAGGTGCCACGACCTGCAGCCTTAAGTCTTTTGGGCGATCACTTGCTGTGTTCCTGTGTGGCTGTTTCCATGCAGGCATATAAACAGCTCCGATATGGATTCTTGACAGGCCTGATAACACAGACACGCAGGCTTCCCCACACAGAGAAGAAGGTACCACACGACCGTCATTTCCTGGACAGAGAAATATGCATCTTGCCCGCTGAGTTCAGAGCAATAGTAATTATGAGAGTCTGGAGGGAAGTGAGAAAAAGCATCAGGGACATTTAACAACCTTCACTGACCTGCAAATTATTATTTACGGTAACACAGAGCATTTCCTCTTCAGAGGCAAAGATGTAGAACATATCGTACATGTGTTTTTCTTTCTTTTTTTAAATAAGCCCGAATCCTCATAGCCCTCTCCGGAAGCAGACAGAGAAAAGAAACGGTGACTGGGCAGGTCAGGACGGACTTACCCTTAGGAGATGAAAGGAATGAATCCTTACTGTTCTTTNTATGTGGAACTAATGGCACAGAGGAGCAGGTGGGGGTGGGGTGGGGGTGGGCGGTGGAGAGCTATTTAAAACCCCAGAGATCATTCCACATCTCAACCCTTAGAAACTCTATGAAGATGACATTAGGAAATCTGAGAGTCACGTTGTAAACTCTTGAGAGGGTGGGTTGGGTCTTATTTATCATGCATCCCCTGTTGTTTCATCTCATGGTTTTGCAACAGCTGATCTGGAGAAGTGTATTTGAATTGACCGCCAGGACTGGCAGGGGCTTTGACTCTCGTCTCTTCCAACCTCCTGTCCAGGGCATGGACTATTAGCACAGCTCTGGACTGCAGCTGCCAAAGCTAAAACACTTCCACTGACAAGGAGCTCATTACCTACCCCAGCAGCCCTCTGTTCTTACTGTACTGCTTATGTCGAGCTAACGTCTGCCTCCTGTAAGAAGCATTCTTCAACTCTAGTTCTTTCTTCTGGAGTGACAGAGGATAAATTTGCTATGTTAGTATCAGATAAGCTCTCCTACATGTGATGGAATGAGTTCTCATTGTCTCACTAGCTATAAAAGGCAGAACTTGGCACCTAGCAGTCCTTGAAAGCAGGACTTCTCTGACAGCCCTCCCAGGGTGTGTGTGTGCATGTGCGTGTGCATGTGTGTCACTGCACGGGGAGCATGTTTCTAATGTAGTGGTGCAGAGCTCAACGTTGGAGTCAAGCTGCCTGGGCTCATTTCCAATTGCTTTCACACAGCTGTGTGACTTGGGTATGACACTTAGCTTCCCTGTGCCTCAGTTTCTTTATCTGTAAAATGGAAATAATATTAGCGACAGCCTGATGGGATTGTGGTGAGGATGAAATGTGTTCATGCCTGTGAGGTATTAGCACAGTGCCTACCTAGCACATAGTCTGTGCTTGATCCGTGTGAGCTCTCACATGCTCTCATCCAGTGTCTTTGGGAGGAAGCTCTGCTTCTTGATAGTTGTAACAGGCAGAAGGAACCTGGGAGCTGGTGGAGTTGTCTGGTGCCTTCTCCTTCAGTGCTTCTCTGCCTCCCTCCCTCTTTCCTCCCTAGTGGTCTAGTCCTAGGAGATTGTTCTCTCAGCTGTGCAGCTGCTCTTCCAAGTGGTTGTGGCTTGGGACACTTGCACTTTCATAGGGGACCAGGGAAATCCAAAATTCTTCAAGGTCTACGGGAGTGATTCTGAGGGTCACATCTCAGTGTGGTGAGTGGGAAAAGGGTATTTGGGGGATGAAGGAAAAGTCTTTCAGTACCCCTCACATGACATGCCCACAAACACTCACCTACTTGGACATTTGTTGGATGTGTCAATGGAATCACATTTTCCTGCCAAATATTGTTAACTTGACATTTTTACCTTGCTAAGTCATGACA
>NW_007726286.1:65657-87713 GCF_000696425.1 Galeopterus variegatus | reverse complement strand
AGTGTGGTGAGTGGGAAAAGGGTATTTGGGGGATGAAGGAAAAGTCTTTCAGTACCCCTCACATGACATGCCCACAAACACTCACCTACTTGGACATTTGTTGGATGTGTCAATGGAATCACATTTTCCTGCCAAATATTGTTAACTTGACATTTTTACCTTGCTAAGTCATGACAGCCCCTTTTATACAGCCTAGTTCACACAATTATTAGTGATAGTTCACACGAAATGCCAAGAAAAACAACACGATTGACAAATGGTATTGATGTTCTGAAGTTTGGATGGGTTAAAAAATAAAACATGGAAGAAAGGAAACTGACATTCTTGAGGGCCTGTTATGTATCAGGCCTGGTGCTAGGCAGTTAGCACGTACCCTCAGCACATCCCATGGAGTGGTAGTCATGTTCTCCCTACCTGAACAGTGAGCTGCTCCAGGGTCACAGCAGTGAATCAAGGATTCCAACCTCAGTCAGTCTGCATCCAACACCAGAAGGTTTGGGGGGGGGTACTTGGAGCCAGTGGTCAGGAGACCTGGTTTCCAATCGCAGGTATGTGATGAAGGCTGGCTTCTGTTTCTTCACATACAAAGTGGAAATGTGAATATCTACCTTACATTTCTACCAGGGTATTTGCAGTTGTTTTTTAATCATTTATTTGTTTATAACAGTAATGCATGCACCTAAACAAAAAGTACCAAGGGCTATTGCAGAATAAGTCTCTCTCCTTCCAGCCCTGTATATAACTCCTTAACCATGCCAGTGTTTACTTCTGACAATTCCTATCACAAACTTAGGTAATTTCCTTATACATCTGTTTCTTGAATTTGTCTCATTTAAATGCATCCATTCCCCCCGCAATGACATCGATTTTAGCACATTTACACTGTCTCTCATCTTCTATGGATTTTTATGCATACTAATATTATCTTTAATCATTCTTGTGGTTTTTATAGTTTTTAAATAATGTACTTAAATCTTCATTTCATGATTCATCAACTTTTTGTCGGTATGTATTGACTTGTCATAAGAATAGAAATACCCCAGGGCTGAGAATGTTTGTTCATTTGGTTCCTTAGTGCCTGGAAGGGCCCAGAACAGTCCTGACACAAGCAGTGCTTACCAATGGACAACTGTACCACAAGTCACCAGCACATCTGTGCTTGCCTGCCCTCTCTACCTTCCCCACTTCCCTTCTCTGGGCTGTAGTATTTACTTTTAAAAAAAATTATTTTAATTTATCAATATACAATGTAGTTGATTTTCATGTTCCATTACCAGTTCCTCCTTTTCTTCCCCTCCCCCACATCCTCCCCATCAATATCATATCTCTTCATTTGTCTTAACGAGTTCAAGGAATTGTTGTGATTGTTGTGTCTCCTCCCCACCATTTATTTGTTTGTATATTTATTTTTCAATTCATTTTTAGCTCCTACAAATAAGTGAGAACATGCAGTATTTCTGTTTTTGTGCCTGGCTTATTTCACTTAATATGATTTTCTCTAAGTCCATCCATATTGTTGTGAATGGAGTATTTCTTTTTTTTTTCTTTTTTTTTTTTGTAGCAGAATAGTATTCCATCGTGTAGATATAGCACAGTTTCCTTATCCACTCATCTGATGATGGACATTTGGGCTGGTTCCAACTCTTGGCTATTGTAAATAGTGCTTCAATAAACATTGGAGTACAGCTATCCCTTCGACATGATGATTTCCATTCCTCTGTGTATAAAGCCAGCAGTGGAATAGCTGGGTCATATGATAGTTCTATCTGTAATTGTTTGAGGAACCTGCATACCATTTTCCATAAAAGCTGCACCATTTCAAAGTCCCACCAACAATGTAGGAGGGTTCCTTTTTCTCCGCAACCTCGCCAGCATTTATCATTCTCAGTCTTTTGGATATTAGCCATCGTAAACGGAGTGAGATGATATCTCAAAGTGGTTTTGATTTGCATTTCCTGAATGCTGAGTGATGTTGAGCATTTTTTCATGTGTCTGTTGGCCGTTCATATATCGTCCTTTGAGAAATGCCTATTCAGCTCCTTTCCCATTTTTAATCAGGTTACTGGTTTTTTTAACAGAAAGAGAAATACCTCATGTTCTCACTTATATGTGGGAGCTAATAAAAAAAAGAACTTCCAAGGTAGCACCCCTCAAGGATTAGTAAATTCAGTGGTTCACTGTTATCACTGAGAATACTTCCTGTCCTTTCATTCTGCCGTCCTCAGGCTAGCACCTCTCATGATCCCAAGATGGCGAGAGTTTTAGGCATCACCATGATAGAGTGCAAAAATTGCTACACTATTTTTTTAGCCTCTCCCATAAAGAGATGTAGTCTATTTCTCTACCCAATCAGACTTAGCTATGTGGCTTGCTTTGGTCAATGAGACAATAGCAAATGTGATGCATGAAGAAACTTCAAAAGTGCTTGCACATTGTAACTTTTTATCTATCTATCTATCTATCTATCTATCTATCTATCTATCTACCTACCTACCTACCTACCTACACCCTGGAACCCTGACACATGATGTTACAAAGTCCGAGTGAGGCTGTCCTAGCTTCAGCTGAGCTAACCCAGAAGAACAACCCGATCAACCCACAAAATCTTGAGAAATGATAAATGCTTCTGTATGAAGTCACTAAATTTTGGGAGTGCTTTGTTATATAGCAAAAGCTGACTACTAGAATCACATACAGACACAACAACATACAGGAACAGAATGGCCGTCTTGACATCATATCTGTTTTTCAGCTGCGAGAAATGTTCCCTTATGTATCATTAGCTAGAACTGAATCACATATCTATCCCTAATCCCATCACTAGCACAGGGCATAGAATTACCGTGATTGGCTTAGAAAAGCACTGGGGCGATGAAGAGAAGAGTAGACTACCCCCCAGATGGGGCTCTGCTGAAAAAATAAAAGCCTTCTGTCTTTTTGGCAGAGCCCCACTTGAAAGAGTGACAGTCAATGACAGGGGATGGGTTTTCTGTAGGCATCTAATTGCTTCTACTATAGGTGGGCCCCCAGCAATTGCATTTTCTGACTCTCCTCATTCTTCCCACCTCCAGCTATGGCTAATCCGATTAGGGATGCACTGTGGAAGAAAGATGAATTAATCAGAGCCCATGTCTGAGTATTTGGAATTGAGACTATGTGATAGCAAACATGGGGGTTGGGGACTGTGTTAGATGCACTGGGAGGTCTGTACCACTACACTCAAAAAGGAAGTATTTCACAAAAGAGAGGAGAGAGAACGAGATCTAGTTAACACTTTCCGTTTTTCAGATCTGGGGGCCTGGCTGGGTTGCTGCTCTTGGGTTCATGATACACCTTTGTAATTCCTATAATAATTCCCCCTTCATTTGCTTGTTAGCCCTAATGAGCTTCTGTCACTCACAATAAAAGTGTTCTTAACACACACACAAACACACACAAATATCACATGCTGCAGAACCAAGTAGTATAACCAAATCCATGTCACTGAACAGGGGGCTTTTGGGGAAGAATGTTCCAGAAGCCAAGGCCAAATAAATTCTTTTTTTTTTTTTTTTAACACAGGAAATGCCATTGCAGCCATTTGCTATCTAAGGATGGGGGTGGGGGATATAGAACTTGGAAAGACTTTTAATTAATTCCCCCACAGTTCAGCCCAGCTCTTTAATTTTTTTTCCCTCGTTGGGAGCAGGGTGGGTTTCTGGTAAAGACCAGATGACCTGCTAGACAAATTCAGAAAGAGCTCTAACACTCATTTCGTTTTTTGTACCAAGGCTCTGATTCAGGAGCCTCTGAGGGGCAGAGCAGCTCCACCTCCAGGTCAGCTCTCTTCCTGTGTGTGTTTTGAGGGGTAGATTTTTCAACTCAGCTTTATTCATCAATATGATCTCATCTTCTTTGTCTTCCAGGCATTTGTGAAATTTTCTGGATCGCTGCTGGGACCCTTTCATGTTTATTATGAACCTATTCTTTTGCATTTATTTATTGCTATTTCAGTGGCATTAGGGAGAGAGGAGAGGTAAAGTAGGCCCAATCTACCATTGTAAACTTCAGAATTTATTTAGAAAAATATGAAATTATTAAATATTTCTTCAGTGAATACATGTGAGACGTTATGGTTCAGATGAGGAGGATTGTTATAGTGGGTTTCTGATGGGGCCAGAAAACCTGCACGTGTACTCTTTCCTATCCCTGCTCCAAACAAACAGTGCTATGACCTGTCTTTATAAACAAAGACGTATTCCCACCTGGACCGACTAACTTGATGAGTCCATGTGTCCATAAGTTACTGATGGGGCCAGAAAACCTGCACGTGTACTCTTTCCTATCCCTGCTCCAAACAAACAGTGCAATGTCCTGTCTTTATAAACAAAGATGTATTCCCACCTGGACCGACTAACTTGATGAGTCCATGTGTCCATGAGGTGAGCACAGAGAACACAGTACAGGAACGAGGCGCAGGGACAAGGGAAAGAAGAAAAGAGGCATTTTATATATATATAAATATATACTATATATATAGTACACTTATTGTTATATGGGGGCTTGTTTTCCCATCAAAAGAATCAAGATTCCTTGAGACAACTGGATGCTGCAGAAAGTATTGGGTTGGTGATAAATAGAAGACTGTTTGACACCTAGCTGTGTTTCTTGAATTTTCTACAAAGTGGGTATAGGATAATACCTGCCCTGAAGGTGGTGGAGACGATTGAGCAAGAGGATACATGGAAAGCCCTCGGAGTGGTGCGGATCCTTGGGGAATGTTAATTCCCTTCCCTCGGAGGCCAGGAGGTGGACTAGCACAGGAGAAGAGAGATGGAGGCTCTTTATACCTGCTCTGCTTAGTTGACCGCAGTTTCACATCTTCGTCCTGTCTTTCTGTCTGTTTATCTCTCTCTGTCTCTTCTCTTCTCCTGCCCCGGTCCCCAAAGCTAGTAATATTGTTAAGCATAGTTTGAAAGGAAATTGCATGGTGTCAGCCACAGGAATGTGCTACCATTTCACGGTGGCCGTCATTGGCTCTCCCTGGGGGCCCCAGCTGGAGAATCCCAGCTGGGCCTGAGAGCCCTGTGGTGGTGTTTTCCTGAATGTTCTTTCTGCCTCCTTAGCCATTTCCCTTTAGAAAAAAATGGTTCCACAGTTATGCGACAAATTAGGCTCCTGGTCCAAGACAGACGCCATCCTTTTGTGGCCAGGGGCCACAGCAGCATTCTACTGAGTTCCCCATCACTGGACTTAGGCAAGTGTGGGCTGGAAAATTACTAGGTCAGGCCCTGAGAAGACAATCTGGACTTGGCAGGGGATGATTTTATTTTCTTTTTCTTTTTAAAATTGAAACCTAATTGATTATACATATTTGTGGGGTACAGAGGTGACTATCAATACTTTTGTACAATATGTGGTGATCAAATTGGGATAGTTAGCATATTCATCATGACAAAATGTAATCATTCTTTGTGGGCACAAGACAGACCACCCTGGGGGTTTGGTTGGGTGGGGACAGGCCAGTTTTCCTGGAGGTCATGTGGACCTGTGAACTGTGGCTGACCTCAAGGCAAGGAAGAACAATTTGACTGAGTGTCCAAAGGTGGTGCTGCAGAAAGAATAAAGCACTTTTAAAATTAAATTACTCTCCCCTCACCCAGTTTTCCAGGGGTAAGGAAAATACCATCTGAGGTCCCTGAACTCCTGAGGTCTAATCCTCTCTCCCTCACCGAGGGACTGGAAACACATCTGCCCTGGTTTGAATCCTGAGTGTGCAGCTCCGAACGGTTTACCTAACTTCTCTGTACCTCAGTCCCTCAGCTATGAAGTGGAGCTCACAGCAGAACCTACCTCCTAGGGTTGGGAAGAGAACAGAGTGAGTTTATACATGAGAAGCTTTTACGACAGTGGTTCCCAACTTTGGTGCACACAGAATCACCTGGAGGGCTTGTGAAAACTTGAATTTCGGGTCCCACCCTAGAATGTCCCCTTCACTTTGCATTTCTAACAGGTTCCCAGGTGATGCCGATGCTGTCTTAGAACAATGCCTGGCAGGGGATTGGGCCTATATGATTTATTTGTTATTCATTATGCACTTGGGAGATAAAAACGAATGCCACAATGTGTTTGGAATCCCTGGCATGATTAAATGCTACATTTACAAGGTTCTAGGTATCAAATGGACCATATGTAGCTAGCCCTCCTGAAGCATTAGAAGGGCTGTGGGAGGGTTAGGAGGTGGTGAGAGCCAGAGACAAGGGGGGCAGCCTGAGGGTTTCGAGTACCCAGGAGCGCCAGGACCCTCCCCCTACTGCTGAATTTATGGGTAAAAAAATGGAGACAGGAGCTCAGGATCCAGAGAGGGCTGGCCTTGCCTCACTCCCCAAGTCTTTTGGACTCAGCATGGTGCCAGACATTATAGGAAATCATGATACAAAAGGTTGGACCCTTGCCTTTAATGACTTCACTTGAGGAGCTAAATCCATCCCATACCAAACAATGAGAAAGCACCGAGCATATGCTGACCAGCATCTGAAGCTGGATCCACGGTAATGAGGTGTGCAGCCTTGGGAGGGATCCTCTTGCTCGCTGAGCCTCAGGTATGTGTCTGTGACAGACAGGGCAGCCTCCTTCCAGGGGCCTTCTGAGCATATGAAATACTGGAGAGCCCTACAGGGGCAGGGATCCCGTCTGTCCTGTGCACGGCTACATCCTGCCTGGATGACCCTCCTGGCACGTGGCAGGGTGATAGGTTTCCTGATCTTTCATTGAATGACTGCATGGCTGAGTACAGTGCTCAGTGTCTGCCTGGTGGGTGGTGTAAGTGACTGTCCTTACTGCTTCCGTGATTTTTGGTGAGAACAGGCCTGATTAGGGGAACCCAACAGAGGATGTGGAGAGTGATCTGGTCCTGGAAGAATGGGTGGGATGGGCAGGACAGCGGAAGGAGGGTGTTTCAGGTGTGGCTGAGGGTAGAGGCAAGATGGGAAGCGAGAAGGAGCAGAAGTGAGGAGGGGGTGCGGGGGGCGGGGGTGCTGGGCAGTGAGACTGGCTGGCCAGGGGCCGGGCTTGCAGGGCTCATGGATAAGGGGAGCTTCAGGGTCTGTGCGTCCAACAAAAAGCATTCATTTCCCTCCCCCTAAACCCCATGTCATTCTGATGCTTGTGGTCGCATAAAAAGCAAGAGGCAAAGAGCTCAGGTCATAGTTTCTTTCTACTTCTCTTCTAATAGACAAATCATTTTGATAAAGAGAATCAACCTGGGCATAACGGAGCATGTGCTAATGTTCTCAGATCATTTCCTCCTGTCTTAATCATTCTGCACATCCAAACATAGCTTGGGGCCTGGTGCTCACGTCTAGCTTACTCTGATATCTAAGACACTAGAAAAATAGCCTTGAAATAAATTGTTCTTTTCTCTTACTGAGTTTGAATGCTTTTTTAGTTCTCTGAGGCATAGCTGTTTCAGGGATGGCCTTGTTCTGGACTTCTACGAAGCCTAGATACCAATCTGGTCTATTTGTCCTTAGGATGAGGATCAGTGGAACCAGGAGCTCCCTGCAGGAGGTTCAGCTGCAAGGAGGTATTAGCACACCCCAGGGGGAGAGAAAGGAGGTTAGAAAGCCTGCAGAGAGAAACACAACCTCCTCACCTGCCGACCGGCAGTGCTCAGTGCTATTAACTCTGACCCTTTCCTGATTACTGCCCACACCCCATCCCCAGCCCTCACACACACACCCTACTTTCCACACTGCTGTAAGGAACCCTTCATGAAGTGCATACGTGATTGTTCTATCTGCTTTCTATTTTTGGCTTATTAAATTCCAGTGAGTCCCAAACCTGCAAAATTGAGCAGAGTTTGGCATCAGACGTTTTCACAATTTGGCTCCAACCTTCCAACTTCATTCCCATTCCCTGCCTTCCTCCTTTTGAAACAGGGCTGTGGTATCTGCCTAAACTGTTCAGTGTCCTATCTGGCAATCTCCGAATTATCCTTCAGGACCTAGTCAGTGCCACCTGCTGCCCAGGCCTATAAGAGGAGGGCACTTCTGTTGCATGCCACAGTGTCCCAGGCTCCAGCTCACAGGCAGAAACGCAATTCAGCTAAGCTAAGCTCTCCAGCTCAGGCCCCAGCTGTAACTATGAGAACCCCAACCGCTCCTGCAGTTTTCCTGTGAGTCTCCAGAAGGTGTTATCTGTGTGCTTTGGTGTGCAGCTCCCTGTCTCCTTCATGGCATTTGTTAATTTTCTTCTCTAGTGTGGGGGAGTAGGCTGCCAAGTCCCCACAGCCCTTGTCAATGTTGTCTGGTGCTACCGAGGCCCCAGCACTGTCTCCTGCAGTTGCCTTTCCTCCAGTCATGCGGGTGCTGGTCTGGCTCACAGCTCTGCTGTGATACTCACAGCTGCAGTATCACTCTCAGATGGGGAGAGGGAGAGAATAATAATAATGTGAATAGGATACGAATAGCTCCCACCTATGGAGCCCTTTCTGTGTACCAGGAATGGTGCTAAATGCTTATGTGAATTATACATTTTAATCTTCATGTTTACCCTGTAAGTAAATCTTGTTATTATTTCCATTTCTCAGGTAAGGACCACAACACCAGAGGCTTAGAAAGATTGAGCGGCTCACCTAAGTTCTCATAGCTACTAAGGGACGGCTATGAGTTTAAAACCTGGTCAGTCTGACTCAGGAGCCCAGAACCTTGACCGTCAAGTGGTGTTATGCCCCTGCCGCAGTATGCACACCAGCTCCTAGTGAAATGAAGCAATTCCTTACTCGGCCAGTGCCAGGTCCCTTGGCAGTCTATGTAAACTGAAACTCTCTACTTTACCCCACATCAGTGCCTGGTGCATAGTGGAAACTCAGTAAGGGTTTAATGAATGAAGGAATAAATGAATAAGTGGCATCTCATCCTAATCAGAGTTTCTCACCCCTGAGTGCTGGGCCTGGAGAGGATCACAACATCCTTCCACAGCCTTCAAACTCAGATCAATAATATTGCTCGGGTGGATTCTGCTTTATAAGCAGGCTGAGACGCTGATGTCCATGAAGTGGACCATGAGCCTCCCCAACCTCCATGGCAACAACACAACCTGCACTGGGTTTGCCCCCACCTGCTCACACAAGGCCTTGGTCCTCCACAGAGCTCCACCCAGTCATTTTGGGAGTCATGAGATGTTACATATGCCAGGCGTGGTCACCGTGTGGCATCCTCCATTTCCCTCCTCTCCCATTCTGACCCTCCTGATGATGTCCTCTGTCTGCATGTCCTCCTGAGCCACCTCTCCCCCTCTGCTGCTCCAGCACCATCTCTTCTGACACCTGCCAGCCCTCAAGGTGCCAGCACCCTGCTGTTTTCTGTTGAGATATAGAAGAGCCACGACACCACTTGGACACACACTTCAGTCACCTGGGGCTTGGCCAGGTGACAACATAGGTGCCCCACAACTTACCCAGTCCTTTGGAAACCCTCTCCTCCAGCTTCACATTGCAGCCCCTGTTTCCACTGTGCCCAGACCCAGGCTTGGGGTTGGCTGGTGTGCATGTGCGTGTGCGTGTGTGTGCATGTGCATGCGTGTGTGTCTGTGCGTGTGTGTGCATGTGTGCGTGTGTGTGCATGGGTGTGTGTGTGTGTCAGACAGACACCACGCTCCTCTCTCCCACACTAACACAAAGCCGCTCTTTCCTCTCCTCCCCCCACGGTGCTAATCAACCCCTGGATGTAGACATTCGCTGGTCTTGGTTCCTCCCCCTCCTCCCCATTTCATCAGACAAATCCAACCGCATATGGATTCATTTTAGGGATTATCTGGGACCACCTCCAGGCCATCCCCTGGCTACAAATCTAAAAAGATCAGCTCCTCAGTCCAGACATCAGGTGAGCCCGCCTACCGCCTACTGGGGGATGGGAGAAGATAAGACAGGGGAGTGGGTATTTGACTTTATCAACGGGTCTGGCATTTCCATATTTAAGGCCTGGATTTACTGTGAAGTTGATGAGATTGAAGCTTCAGGACCACCCCTCCCCTCTGCCACTTGCATAGGAGAGGCCCTAAAGCACATACGTCTTTCTGAAATTTGCAAAAGTAAGCTATTTGAACATAACCAGTTAAAGCCACTGTCCTTTTCTCTCCCTCACACCTCCCTTCCCCTTCCTGCCAGGTGACCTTGAAGTAGCCATGGAAATTTTGGGGATCTGGCTAAGGGCAATTGAATTGGGGGTACATCAGTTCAGGTTTCTTGGAATATATTAATATTAGAGTGGTTTGCCATCGTTTCTACATATGGTTATATTATTGCCTAACCAGCCTGGTGTAAGAATGACAGGGATGCCCCTACCACCCACTGAGTGGACCTGTCCCCCATCATGGTATGAAGGCACAGCCAGAGTCATCTTTCATCTCACCACATCCTAAGGCACCTGGCACTGGTAGCCTGAGAGCAGCAGAGGGGGAATCAAGATATACACGAGTGGTGCCCGCGCTGTGCGGTGGAAAATTCTTCCCATCATCAGGAGCCTAAAATAAAGTGAAAGATTCAGTTTTCATCAATGCCTAATCAAACTATTAACCCCCAAATACTCAAAAACACAAAACAAATTTTGATAAGCCATGACAGAAGAAAGACTGAATTGTCTTTGTATCTATATATGGAAAGTAATACTTAAAAATCGTTATCTAAAGAGATCATCAAGAATACATAGACAAAAATCTAGAAAAAATAGTGTAGATTGTATCAGAGAGTTAACTGATAATTTTTTTTTAATTTTGTGATGTTTCTAATATTTGATAGCTTTTTTTGACTTTTGTAATATGCTGTGATTTCTTCTCTCATTCTAAATACAAATTCACATTTGCAAAACATTATAATTTGCAGCAAAATTCATTATTTGTAACATGGCTTTGTATTACTTTTTTCTTAAAATCTAATTGTATTAGCTTCAGGCTCCATATCACCTGGGCATGGAGTTGGAGAGTATTTGGAACTCTGCCCCATTCTCATCTGCAACGTCTGAGGTGCTGGGTGAGGTCGGGGAGAAGCCATTGCCTGAGATCTCTTCTCCCCTGCTCTGCTTCCCGTCAGATTTAGCACGCCATTCCTCAGGCTCCTGCCACCGGGCCCATCCTGAGGTGACATTAGAAGGCTCCCGCTTGCTGTAAACCATCATCTCTGGATGTCTTTCTAGGCTTTTTGTCCTCAGATCTTCTTTCTTAGTCTGCACCAGTTCTCTTAGTGGTGATGCCTCAAACTTTGCTTCCCAGCCCAGCCTCAGCTGAGACATTGAACCCAGTTTCCACCTGCTTTATGCTCTGCAGCCAGTGCTCCGTGCCCAGCCCACTCCTGGAGGCCCTGTTTACCCCACTGTGTTGGATCCTTCCCTCCTTTGGGCTCCATTCTCTCTATAGAGGGTCTCAAGCTGTGCCAGGATAGACATGGGTCTGTTGCTAAACAAGGATCTTATTCAAAGCTTCATTTCCTTCAATTCTGGAATGAGAGCTCCCTAAACTTCACCCCCTTGCTGAAGTCTGCAAGGCCCTGGTTTCCAACGGCAAGGGAAAAGTGTGTGTGCATGTGTGTGTATGTGTGTGCATGTGTGTGCGTGTATGTGTGCGTGTGTTTAGAGAAAACTCAAATCCCTTTTGAGTTGGTGATATTTGAAATCTCTCAGCATTTCAGGTCTCAACACAGATATAGAGAGGCATGAGGACATCCCTATGTCCTTCCCCATCAACCTGACTGCTTTCCCAGGCATTAGTTAATTTCATTCCCACTAGGTGGAAAGAACATTCACTCCGTAGTTAGATGTGATCTACATATTGACTCTCCTATGAATTGATTGCGTGTCCATAAGCAAGCCCCTTCTCTCCTAGTGTTCATTTCCTCATTTGTAAAATAAAGTGGTTGAATTCTATCATCATTATAGTCCCCCAAGCCATAAATTGTCACGTTCTATGAACCACTGTGCTTGCAAAATTCTGATTAAACTGAGCTTAACTACTCATAATCTTTATGTAACTGGAATTTATCTTACCTTAGCTTTAAGGAGATGTCACAGAAAATAGTTTTGTATTAGAGGAAGGTGACGGGAAAAAACCCCAAGGTTCAGAGCAATCATTTTACCAACTATAGCTGTATCTATAACATTCTACAGTTGTTATACATTTGATGATCAAAAAAAGGCTCAGTCATGTTTATTAGACTTTAATTACTAAGGTAGGAAATCAGTTAAAGCATTTTATAAAGATTAGCACCTAAAAGGTAGATGTTTTTATTGTTGTTATTTTTGGTTTTTCAGCTAAAAAAAAAAAAAAGCTGGTTCCCGAGGTTCTCTGTCCTCTTCAGCATTGCCACTAATTCATTAGACTTGCTTGCTATGTCTAAATGTGCACAGACTTTGTTCCCTCCTATCTCCTCCCTCCTCTCTCTGCCATGGTTAACAATTGCCCTACCCTTCACTTTCTCAGTTAAAAATAACAGCCAAAGGCAGGGAGAAAATCCAGACTGTGTGAAGATACCAAGGACATCTTCAAAATGGCTGAGTACCCAGCCTTTGGCGAGAAACAAACACAGCTTCAAATACTGGCTCTACTGTGCACAGGTTCCAGAACTTTAGGAAAGAATGGGAGCCCAAGGGAAGCAGGCGGCTTGGAACTGTTGAAAGACAGATAAGTGCAGGAGTCATCCAGGCCTGCTCAGGGAAGAGAGACATTTTGGTTGGGCTGAGAGGTCCTTCAAGGCCATCTTCCTGCCTTTCTTGAGTCAATGCTCTCTGGCTAGCTGCTTCAGATTCTTAGGATGGTTTCCCAGGTGTCTGAGGAAGAACATTCCAGACAGGGATGGGAAGAGAGAGGGCATGCCAGCTCCTGAAGAGGGTCAGCCCCACTGTTAGTTGATCGACTACTCTCTGGTTTATACATCAACCCTCTATGTGTTTGGTTATCAAACACCAGTCCATAAGAAACTGATCTTTCATCTCTGGGTAAGTGCAGGCTAAATTAACCACTGGGTAAGTGCAGGCTCAATCTAACCTGCCAGGCTGAGGACCAGTGTGTGGACTGTGGTAACCTCATCAACCTACTTTTTTTCCTGGGAGCCAGCCATCCTGCCCCTGATGACAGCCCCTGCACTCACCAAGCTTCCTCTGAACTGTAACAGATCTCAGAACATGTCACAAATAAGTAAGTGCCATCACTGCACTTTGGAATAGAGCACTTGGCTAGTACAAACAGCTTTTTTTTTCTTTTTTTACCAAATTTGGTAGTCTGGCTTATCACTCACTCCTGCCCTCTGGCAGCTGTGACATCTGCTAGCGGTTTGTTGTGGATCATTGGCTCTTTGGGATTGATGATTTGTCACTCGGGTCGATGTGGCAAAAGAGGTGGATTCCAAGAAACACATGTTTAAGAAATTCAGGAAGGAGCAAGGAAGTGGATATGATCATTGGCTAATTGGTTTGTTAGGCCAAAAATGCCTTTTGGTGCTCACCACAGCACTGTTGCCAGTTCTTAAGTAGTGGTGACCTCCCTTGAGGTCGTTGTGCGAATGACTGTGATAAATGTCTGGTTTTGGAAGGTTAGGGATTTTTCTTTCTTTGCATGTCCCTCTTCTTCACCCCCCGCCCTTGATTGTTTGGGATCTTATTGAAAATCACAAACCAGAAAGAAAACAGCTTCCAGGATCAGTGGTGAACATTTCAAGAATCAGGTTACTGTGGCCTGTGGTTCTGCTCAACTGGAAGAAAATCCAGGTTGCTTTGGAGACCTCCCAGTACATTTTCCCTAAAATACCCCCTTCCCCTTGGTTTCCCAGTGAGTAGGAGGGGGACATGGACAAAAGGGCCAGGCCAAATAATGTGGAAGAATATATATAAATCCCCCACCCCCGCAGTGATTGAGTCTATATGGGGCTACCACTGAGTCAGATGCTTTGGAACAAAAACAAGTCCTGGAGGCTGAGTACACAGTTTTCGGGGAAACTGAACAATTTTGTAGGCTGGTCTCAATGTACCTTAAACAAGTGATTCAGTGGCTGTGAGTTAAAGCACCGGGTCAGGGTAAGGCCATTTATGGAAGGGCAAGATGGGCCTGGAGTGAGGTCCGCTCCTTTCCTAAAGTGAAGACCAAGGTAGTGAAAAAGCCTGAACCTAGAGTCAGGAGCCACACTTTCTAATTCTTGCTCCACTTCATGTTAAACCAGAGAACCTTAGACAAATCAGTTTGCCTTTCTGGGCATCGCTTGCCTCATAACAAGATGATTGGGTCAATTCTTTGATGACATACTTTCCATCTGTGTGTACCCGAACTCACCTCAAATATTCTTGCCACCACAACTGCTTTCATCATCACCCTGGAGTGAGTTATATAAAGGGAATTCTGCACCATGAACAAACACATCACATTTTCCAGTGTGATATAGTATGTAGCAGCAATGTTATTCATTTCTATTAAGTTGAGGAACCAGTACACCCAAAAGGGAAAAAGCTAGAATTGTGGAATGTTTAAAAAATAATTTTAATTATAATTGGTATTACATACTGTACAAAGAAGGGCTACTCTTATCAGTTTTGGAGATTAATTAAGGATCATTTGTGATTAGTGCCTTTTTAAATGCAAAAGATATTTTTTGATGCACTTAGAACAATTTTTTCCTAAGAACATTAAACGTGATTAAAAAGTTTTTCATGTTACTATTTCCCTAAATTTACCTACATACCCTTGAGGTGCATAAATTAGTGAGGTCCGAATTAATGAGATGTTATCATATTTGCTTTTGGAATGTGTTGAATCATTTGATAATTCCTAATTCACCCTAACCTATGGACATAAGTTCGATATGATCTATGAGAATACATATGAAGCAGGGGTTTCTTTATCCAGCAAATGCTAGGATATATAGAGTTAAATTTAAACCAAAATGAGATTTCCTGAGGTCTTGAATGCTAATATGTACTGCATTAGTCTTGGGATGGGTAAGTTCCTTCATAACAAAATAGAACACATGCCAAATCTGGTATCTTAAAACAGTAATGTAGACTCCAGCCTTCTGATTAAATTCTTTGGATATTAAAATTTGGTTTGACCTAAATTCAAAGTGACTAGATGTTTTATTTTCCTGTAAATTTCAGGGAACTCCATACCGAGGCAGCAGGACTGCGTTTAAATCTTTCTTTTAAAGACACTCATAAAAATGCACCCAGTGCTAAAAGTTTCCACACAAGGAAATGAACAAAACAAGTTGGATCCAAATGGCAACAACAACAACAACAAATAAAATTAGAAAATTCTGTAATTACATTTCAACATGGTAATATGTTCTAAATAATTTTAGAAATTGTGCAAATAAAGAACAGAAATGGCAAAGCTATTCCATTTTTGCAGGAGCTGGTTTTTGGTTTCTTTCCCTGCATTCATTAGCATCATAAAATGTTAGTGCTGGAAGGGTCATTAGTGACCGTCTATTCCAGTTCCCCCTTATAGAGGAGGAGGCTTAGAGATGCAATAGAGTTGGCCAGTGCCAGGGAGCCAATTAGTGGTAGAAAGAGGACTAGAACCCAGCTCTTTCTTAGCTACCGCATCGCATAGCGGAATGTCTAATGGGCACTTACTGGATGTTTGTGGGATTGAATTAACTCAAGCCCTTTGGGTTTTTACTGGGAACCAAGTCAGTCAAAAGCCATCCATTCTTTCCCATGACACCTTTTCTTTGTGTAGTTTCCTGGACTTAAGAAAAGATCGTGGGGAAGGGAGTTGAGGTGGGGCTATTGAGAGAAGAGATTTTTCTCCACATTGAGGTTCTGGACTGGGGGGAATGGAGTGGGGAATAGATAAAGATCAGAGGGCTACTCAAGTGCAATAATTATTAAACACTGACTTACTGAAGATCTGTGAAGGAAAGAGTGTTATGTGCTTTTTTATACATGCTGTCTTGTTGGAGTTTCCTCAGTTCTCTGGAAGTAGTTGTCATTCTCATTTTCTAAAGGAGGAGACTGAGGCCCAGAAAACATAATGGCTGGCCCGAGGTGTTAAGTAACTTCTTTGCATACTTTGTACTTTTTTCTCTATTTCCCATTGTAAGAGTTCTAGTCGTCCCATCAGCCTCTTGGATCTTTCATAAATTTTTTTTAATTGCAAAAAAAAGGAAAAAGATAGGCCTTTGGTAAATGGCTGAAACCACAGACGGAATGGAAAAAATAAAAGTGGCTTTGAGGTTGGCAGATGCCAAATGTCACTGAAGAAAGCAAGTTGCCTGCTTACATTGGAAGTAAAGCAGGGTGAAAATGAATGCAGCTTAAGCCCTTCATGATTTCCAATGGCCTTACTCAATCCTGTTTTCCAATTTAACAGCACCCTGTGGGTCAATGGACTCCTACGTTCAAAGAGACTGATGTCTCTGTATATAGTGAGGTTGACATTGAGTTCCGGGGTCCCCTTCTCTGAAGAAACCAGCATAACTCCATTGGCATAGTCTCTTCCAGTGAGAGGAGGGCAGTCACTCTGTTTATTCTTGTGTCTCTGGCCTCTGTCTCAGGGCATGACATCACCTGTCACTGAGTAACTCAGCTAATGTGCTAGGTCAGGAAGAAGGACCAGTATCACCTCTTCCTAAATCCCACCTCATCTTCAAAATGACCTTTTCATGGAGTAAATGAATTGCTTATTAGGCAAAGTAAACAGAGAAACAAGGTCACGTTAAAATGGAGCAGGCTTAGATTCAGAGTGACACCGAGCAAACAGCCAGGCTGGACCTGGCAGGCCCTCTGGGGACGTGGGCCTGTCCACACGAGAATGACTCCATTCTTCATCAATGGAGAAGAGCTTGCAGTGTGGTAAGTGTGCCCCATTGAAGCTTAAACCTTCCAGTCCTTGAGAGAGAAAGGCTGAGACAGGGAGATGGGAGGTGTCTGGCTGTGGCATGACTTCACTTTTTTAAACTCTGGGAATCATAGTCTCTGATGGAGAGCTGAGATTCTCCAGGTGAATTCCATCTTTCTAACCACAAGGAAACTGAGGCTCTGCATAATTTAAAGACTTGGCCATGGTCCCAGGATAATTATTATCTGAATCAAGTCTTATACTGAAGTTACCTCGTTATCATGAATCAGGGGTGAATGTTTCTACCTTCTAGCATTCCAAGCAAAAACCACCCATGTCTGTCTTGTTCACCAAAATGCTGGGCATATAGCAAAAGCTCAAGAAATATTTGAAGAATGAAAGAAAGAAATCCAGATTGCAGTATTAATCAGGTCCAAAGACAGAGCCAAACCAGAACTCCGGATTATACCCAGCTTGAGCCCTGAGCTGGTTCCCAGGATGTGGGTTGGAAATTCTGCTCTGGGTCTGGGCTATGCACACACCAAGGAGAATCTGGAAATACAATGCATTGATCAAGTGGAAGTCAGCCTCTTCTCTCCAGCTTGTAGTGTTAGAAGAATTAACCGAGCCTGTAGCAAGTGTCTAGTGAAGAGTGAGTGCTCAATAGTTGTTAGTGGTGGTGGAGATGATGATGATGATTCTACACCAGATCCAAGTCCTCAGCTTAAATTTCCTTCCAATTTTGAGAAGTTTGTCTGATTCAACCATAGCTATTTTTTCATTACTGGAATAGCACAGATATATTGCTCTTGAAAGAAAAAAACAAAACACCAAAAAAAAAAAAAAAAGAAGAAGAAGAAGGAGAAGAAGTTTGTATCCAACTCCAGGCTTCCTCGAAGTTTGTGATGAGTGGAGGTAAACAAGGAGAGGTGACATGTGGCACGAGTGGCTCTTCCACATCATTCCATTTCACATAGTTTAACCACAGATGCCAGATTAACCTTCCTAAACATAGTGTTAATCATGTCACTCCCCTGCTCAAAATCTTTCAGTGGCTCTCTATCACCTATCCAGTAGAGTATAAATTCATTTTTCTGGTATAGCTGTCTTCAGTCTTACCTAGATCTACTTGCCATCACCTGAACTCTTCTTGCAACTTCCATCTTCAAACATTTGTCACCTCCCCCTGCCTCGTCCCTGACTTTCTCTATTCCTAGAATCTATCCCATTCTTCAATTTCTGGCTTGTCTCTAAAACCAGTGGGAAAATCTTCCCTTCTTCTGAACATTGAGAGTGTTCTGTTTTGTTTTTGGATGCTTGACCCTTAAATACTGTTGCCTTGATTTGTAATCTTTGAGGTTATCTTTCAGGCCAAATTATAAATACTTGAGCTTAGGGACCATTTCTTATCCATCTTTTTATTCTCCTTTGTGCTTTTCAATGGTAGGTGGTTGATATTTTCTGACTGGAGGAGTGATTGAATGAATGGTGGATCAGACAAGAAGCTCTAGCTTCTCATGGACTGAGGAAACTGCAGGCACACTGTGTTAACAGCAAGGGTTCCAGCTGCAGTTCTACTTGCTTCTGGCTGGGCACAGTCACTCTGCCAAGGGTTAGGGAATTAGATGTTTTCTCCTGTATGTGACTGCACTAAGGAATGTGGAAGGGTCTGCATCCCCAGGTGTAGCACCAGTGAGAGAAAGAAGGCAATGTGATTTAGGGAATTAGATGTTTTCTCCTGTATGTGACTGCACTAAGGAATGTGGAAGGGTCTGCATTCCCAGGTGTAGCACCAGTGAGAGAAAGAAGGCAATGTGATGTGTTTGAAGCTCTGTGCCCGGTATTCCTAGATGGTCTGCCCAGCCCCTGGGGCCTTCTAAGTACTTTCCTAAGCAGGAGTCCTGAGCTCACTGCCTTTAAAGAGCAAAAGGCCCCATGGCCCTCCCAGCAAGGTGCTCTTCCTAGTCGCTGTCAAATGACTGAACAGTCATGGCAGTAGCTCCATGTGCATGTATGTGTGTGTGCTCATGTGAGAAGGATTCATGGAAGCTCTGATATTTAACTGGAACTTGGCTATGTGGTAAGGACTGGGAAATGGCACGAACATAGAGGCAGCATTGTACCAGACATGTTTAGCCTCAGGGAGCAGCCTTGTTTGGCTGGAGCTTCAAATGGAGTGAGAGTGAAAATTTGAAATGCAAGGATGGGGTTGCATCAGAGATGACTTTAGAAGCAAAGCTGAGGCTTTGAATTCCAGGGCAAGAAAGGCAGGGCAATGGTGGGAGAGTCCAGACGAGGGATGGCAAATAAGTTTCAACTCTTGCTACGGACTTAACCTCTCTGAATGCTGGTTTCTTTACTTATAAAGTGGGTATAAGGTATTTGTCTTATAAAAATCACCATGAAGATTAAATTGTATAGTGTATGTAAAATCACTTTTTGTAGAATGAATGATAGATGAATTTGGCAAACAATTGGTCCTATTTTGAAAAGGGTGAAAAGATATGTTCTAACTGCAGAACAATCAATATCATGGGGCTCCTGAGTGAGATTCTAGATCAAGCTATTGAAAAATTGGTTTGCAAGCATGAAATAAAGAACTGGTAATCATGAACAGCCAGCACGAGCTCCCCGAGAACTCTTCATGTCAGCACAATATCACTCTCTTTGTTGTGAGGATTGCTTGACTCATCCAGAAGTAGTGTCTGGATTTTAATGAGGCAATTTGGAAATTCTTTTTCAGAACAGGCTGAAAAACAAGTTTAAAAAGTGCAAGCAGAAAGACAATGCATTTGGCTGGTTTTAAAACGGGTTGCATATCCATGCTCCGTAAGTAATGATTGGTGGAATCATGTCAGTCTGCAGGCAATTTCTAAGTGACATGCTACCGATCTCTCCTGTTCAGTATTTTTAGAGAAAAACTTAGAGGAACATACTGAAGGTCTGCTCATTGAATATGCAAAAGATGAAGAGCTTGGAAGGAAAATAAATGTTAGGTAATAGGACCAGGATTTTAAAAACTCTATTATTTAGAGATTGCTACAGTATTTAGGTTTTGACAGTAAACACTGTTTATTTCCTGATGAGCTTTCAGAACACTATTATCCATGTATCCAAATTGCAAACACACTCTCCTCCCTGTCTTGGCTTCCTAAACTTCTATGACTATTCTATTCTCCTGGCACTGAACCAGCACCATAGAAGTGGAACAAAGACAGAGCCCTCCTTCTAAAAGACCATGCTGTAAAATTAGCAAAGGAATAAAAAACAGCTGGCGAAATATGATAGCCGTTATTCCGAGCCCATGAACCTGAAAAGATAGTTTATTTTAGAAGACAAACAAAATCTGCCTTCTGTTTGATCTGGGATAGCATCCACCATCAGAAGCCATCCACTCGCATTTAGTTACTCTGGAGATTTGGGACAAGCAGTACAGGCACTGTAAACAAAGAACAGAAAGGATCAGTTTCCATCTTAATTTGACAGTAAACACTACTAATTTGACTCTGCAGCTGTTTATCGATATCCAGAAAAAAAAAAAGTTGCAATTCAATAGAGAGAACAGTAGCCAGTTTTTTTGGGGTAGAATTGTTCATAGGATGGCAGGAGCCAGGCTGTCTTGAATCTCTTGATGTTAAAAGAACACAATGTAAATTGCCACACGATGTGGTTTTCATCTGGCAGCAGAGCCAGCCATGGGAGCCTATAGTTTTCAGCCTTCAGAGAGGGTTCTCTGTAGTGGCTTCATCTTGATTTGTCTTAGTAACTGCCAGTGGATTCCCTGTCAATCATTTAATACTTGTATTTTACAGAAAACAGGTCTGGCCCAAGGCAAAATTCTTTATTCGCTCACTCACTCACTGACTCATTTTATAAATGTTTATTAAGTGCTTACTGTGTGCCAAATGCTGAGCTATGTACTGAAGATAAAAAGATGAATATTATTCATGCCCCTGTGATCTTCACTTTCTAGCTATAGAAAAATTTGCAAACAAACAGTGATGGCACAATAAGGTTAGCACAATATTAGAAGCGCAGCCTGGTTAATCAAAGAACCTGGTTAGTTGAGTTTCTGTGTGTATCATTTATAATTTGCTCATATAGAACCAGGGTATAGTATCATAGATTAGATTCAAAAGCTATATTTATGTATGTATATATGTATGTATTTAATTTGTGGTGATTCTAACAAGGACTAATATGCCAGATTCCTTGGCTGGTATGTTCCACAAATTATCTCCATCAATTCTCACAACCACATTATAAGATATGCTCTGTTTCATCATCCATTGTGCCAATAAAGAAGCTATGGTGTTGAAGCTGAATTTCTTGCCTATGGCCATGCACCTAGTAATCGGAGAAGCCAGGGACAGAATTCCAGTTCGGTGGACTCCAAATCCCATGCTCTTTATAATAATGCTTCCACTTAAGGTGCTTAGAGGTCATGAATTCCAGTGGTTCACCATAGACATTAATTACAGTTACAATATATTTTTTAAAAAGCATAGGTTTTTTTCCAATGCATGTACCATTTATTCTAGTAGTCATTACAATTTACATCTTAAACCTCTCCACAAAATATTAAACTTCCACTTTTTGATGATGCCCAGGGTCGTCTGCTTAGGATAAATAGGATGTTGTGTTTCAGCTCTTCAAAATTTGTTTGTTGGGCACTTACTATATGACTGGAACACATGTGGGTTCTGTCATTACAGGGAGTCACAAGTCCAATCTAGATGATCCTGTGACATTATCCTGATTCTGTACCATGACAGTTGTCTGCCTTCCCAATCCAAAATTTAAAACAAACACAATCCCACAACATTTAAAATAATTTTGAAGACTCTTACCATGTGCAATCAAACCAGAGGGAACAGTGAAAGTGAATAGCTATTAGGAGAAAAAAATCCTGTCCCATGTTCAGTTTAGTAAGAATATGCAATTTTAGTACTTATATTTTAATTTATCTTCCTTTCAGATGCAATTGAATCTCCGTCATTAGGTCATTTCTGGCCTGGCCAAATAAAGCATTCTATTTAGAAAACGGAACACTTCGTTCAGCCAGCATCTCTCCATTTCACTTAAAAAAAAAATAGAAGCATGGACTTGTGACTTGCAAATTATTTCATGCAGTTGGTTTGCCCATGTTCTGATGGTGCACAATAGATCCTGGTGAGCTTTGGAAATCCTGATGGCAAAGAAAAGCACACATGGACTTGGTAAAGTGGCAGAATTTTCTTCTTCTTTTTTTTTTTTTTT
>NW_007726286.1:56870-64950 GCF_000696425.1 Galeopterus variegatus | reverse complement strand
TATATATATATGTTTTTATTTCTTTAAGACATTCATCATTTGTTGAACATAAAAAATGGGGCATCCATCGTTCCGAACATCATTAAAGGAAAATAAACTCTGAAGCTCAGTTAGGCTCCATTTTGCAACTGCATTCTATTCCCCTTACTAATCTATGCCTTGTTACCTGAGTGCTACAACCCACTCTGACTTTTCCTGGCAATTTGTTAATATTTTCCCACTTGAGCAGAGAGTTTGGAGCAGTCAATGTATTTAACTGTATTAATCTGTCTATGTATTTAACTATATATACACACACCCTGATATACAACTATTTATATATGCTGTATCTACACACACACATATACAATTATATATACAAGTATATATGTACATATATATATATCAGTACTTTACATGATATACCACCTGGGGTTTATTAGGATGCTCTCAATGGCAAGCAACATGATACCCTGACTCCATTGCCTTTAGCAAAGAATGCGTTTATTATTTCGTATGGCAATTTCAGAGATAGAGCGTCTTCAGGGTTGGTTAATCAAGTGACTCTATGACATTATCAAAGACCCAGATTTTTCCATGTTTCTGCTTGGCAATCGTCAGAGAGTTGGCTTTGTACTCAGGCATGTCCCCTTATGGTAGCAAGATGTCTGCATCAGCAGGACAAGTATCATATCTAGATATGGGCATGGCCAGGGGAAGAAGCTATCATTTCTTCCTTATGACTCCTTTTAAAAGCAAGGAAACCTTTCCCCCAACCCCCAGAGGACCTCCCCTCATATCTCAGTAGTCAGAATTGCCCTTCCTTTCACCAGTCACTGGCAGAGGGAATGGAGCCACCATTATGGCTTAGGCCCATCAGGACACACCCCTAGAGTGCATGACCATGTGGAAGGGGTAGATACTGAAACAAAATCAGGGCTCAGATATCAAGAAGTGGGGGTGAGTAGCTATTATGTAGGCAACCAACCATGTCTGCTACAAGTGGTCATGACGGGCCTGTCTAACCGTCAAACAGTCTTGTGTAGAAAGCAAGTCAGGCATTATGACCTCAAGCAGAAGAGAAAACTGAACATTTTAGTTGTTTGCTCTCAAGACCACCTGGAATTAAAAGGCAAAGTGAAGATTCCAACCAAAGTCTTCGGTGTTGCGTCCAGTGTTCTTGCACCACTTGTCCCCTGGGTCTTGGCACAGTTAGTGACTTTTCATCACTCTAGTGCTTGCTGTTTTTTCTGGTTTCTGAACTCAGCTGAGATTTATCTTCTTCCAATGGTGGATGTGCAGCCAACGCTCAGGGAGCACATACTATGTTGGGCACCATGCTAAACACTTTACACAATCTCACAAATGTCCAAATCACACAAATAGTGTGAAGACGTGGGTTCAGTCCCAGAGAATTGATTCTAGAAACCCCATTTAACCATTGCACTACCAAGGGAGGGCACTGTCTGTGTCAGGGCTGCCGGTGGGGGAGAGGGAGGGGGGCTGCTCGAAGTTAATTCAACATTGCACAAACCTGCAAGGGATTTCAGAGGAAACTGATTTAGAAGAGTAGATTATGTGCCCTTGGTGGTGGAAGAGCCTTGGTATCCATTTCAGTGACCCATACTTACTGACAGTTAGACCCTAGAAAAAATTCCCAACTGAGTCTCAGTTCTCTTATTTGCAAAATGAGGATAAAAGTAATTCCTATTTCATAGCTTTGTTGTATCAGAAATCAAGAAAGAATATATGTAGAAATAGTCTGTAAATTGCAGAACACTGTCATGATTATTAGTAATTTTTTATTATTATTGGCATCACCTGCTTTGAGAGATCAGGATGTTCCATGCGGGTGACTCATCTTCTCTGCCCTCTGAGATAGGCAGGGGTTAAGAAATAAGAAACTGTGAAGTGATACGGGCAGTCTCACAGACAGCCGAGGGCTGTCATCGGCTTAATCCTACCTGGGCCTGCTATTCTCTGTCTCTCCCCCTCCCCCATGCCCAAGACCCCTTCCTCACCTCTCCTGCTGTTCCCCGCTCTTCTCCCCTCTAGCCCTCAGAGCTGTTTAATGCTCCTCTTCATCTCGTGGTTTTTCTCTAGGTGCAGGAAGGGTACTAATAAAATCAGTGAATGTACATGAATCATGTGGATAAACTTTAGTATAGGGAGCAGGCTCTGTTGAGCTGAGTGGTGCTCCTTGGAGCTGGTTTTACATATGCTGCAGCAGACACAGAGAGTCACCTGGAACAGTATGACGTGGACCTGCAGGATATTACAGTCAGGAGAGGGAGAGGTCCTGGCCAACACCTAAACCAAACCTCTCATTCAAAATGTTGATGGATGTCATTAAGAAAGGGAATTCATGCTCAAAAGTGTTAGGCAAACACAGGGTTAAACACAGTTAAAAAGCTTTCTCTATTTATGGTTGGGTTTTTGGAGTTTTTAATAGGCTAATATTAGGAATATCTAAGAAAGGATTTCCCAAAATTATTTGGCTATAAAACAGTTTTTTAGTGTAGCATCTGATGAAACCAGTTTTCCATAGAAAGCTGATTAAATCTTACTATATTATTTTATATTTGGGGAAACTGAGGTTCAGAGAAGTTAACTGAGTTGTTCAATCTGATGGAAGAGGGAGCCTCCTAGTTTGCCATGCCCTATATAGGAGGTGCTCAGTCTTTACTGTGCACCCACATTCCCTGAAGGGCTTGTGGAAACACAGATTTCTGGGTCCCACCCCCAGAGTTTCCAATTCTGTAGGTCTAGGGAGGGGGCAGAGGGCGTGCATTTCTGCCAAGTTTCCAGGTGATGCTGCTGCTGCTGGCCTGGGGCCCACATTTTCAGAGTCACTGCCTGATAGCACCTGACTCTCTTTCTAGATATTATGGCAGAGGACAGATGTGTCAGGTTTCTTTTACATTGAGAGGTGTGACTTTCTGGAAGCTGAAGCAGCTTTAGCCCTAGAAAGAGTAGGCAGTTGTCCTCATGATGTGATTTAAGGGGCACTGGGAGAACAGCACAGACTTCCAAACTCTCTTTCCCTTCCTGAAGTTCTTCCTTCCCTTCATCACCCCATCCAGAACTCACCAAATGGAAATTCATCACGGTTTTTTGATTGTTTTTGTCTTAATTTGCCCTTTTACAATGTAGATGCTCCTGGGAGGGTTAAAGAAGATCGTCAGTCACTCTTGACGTCAATCAATCTCACTTGAGTAAGATTTGGTATAAGTAGATTGCCCTTTGTACTTAGCTGAGAAGATTCTCACTAGAGAAGGGGATTTTTGATTGGTTTGGGGATATCACAGGAGGAAGATCTATTTTTGGAGGATGAAGAGGAACTTTAAAATGGGTTGCTGAATGCATGGGGAGTGTGCATGCCCAGGGGATGGCATGAGGCTTTGGGTTGAGCTGCTCCCTCTTGCCATGAGTAGCATTGTCCTAAATGTCCCCAGCTACTGAACAAGGGAGAAGAGGAGAGTGCAGATTTTCCTTTTGGACCCCAGAAGGCTTGTCCTCATTCAACTATAGAAATCTGAGGTATGGGGCAGATGCAGATGACTCCCAGGGTCCCTGCTGACTAAGAAGCTCTTTCGGGTGAGCAAATGTCAAGACCCGGTGAAGGAGTCTGAGAACCAGGTGCTCTGTCCCCCTGCTGTGCCCTGTATTCATAGGAACATCTGCTGGCTTCTTTGTTGAACTCTATTTACTAAAGAGAATAAATAAATAAGATAGATAAATAAATAAATAAGAGAATAAGAGAATAAAGATTTATTCCTGGGCCTGGGACAAAGGCCACTCAGCTTCTGTCTCCTGCTTCCTCACTCTGTCTCCATCTGGATCTCTTTCTTTCTTTTTTTTCTGTCAGTCTCTCTGTGTTATTTTCTCTTTCTAGCCACAGTCTCTCCATGCAGGGAGATGTGAAGAAACAAATCGCCAGCACCTGGACTACAACTTTGCCCATTTCCAGGGGTGCCGTTTGTATAGAATCCCACCACAGTGTCATCCTTTTCAAGTCCTGATACTTTGGTGGCTGTGGCCGGAGCCTTCTGTAATTTCTGCTCTTAATCGCTGAGAAAGAGTGTGGATGAGAAGGGAAGAGAGGGGTGGGATGAGAAAGAGCAGAGACCCTCTTCAACAGGCTCAGTGTCAGGGAAAATGGGAATTCTTGGCCTTCTCCTCTGTTGTCCCAGGCAACAGGTGGATGCTCTTAGGGTCAACCCCAAATAGCAGATGGATGGGAATTTCAGACCCTGGAATCCTGATTGGAGAATACTCTGGGCCAGAGATTGGGGGCTGCCCTCGCTTTCAGAGTATCCATCTCACACTACATCTAGGACAGTGATCTATGGAAGGCAATCAACATCTGCTATCCCAGTGACAGAGCCTTCTGGACCCTTGGAAGAAGAGTCTTAACATCAACTTCTCCCTGCATTCCTGCCTTTTGTTCCCGAGACACAGGGCTGTGCACAGCAGGGACCAGCAGCCGTGGAGAAGTGTGGAAATCATTTACTACCAGTCTCCCAGAGGAATGCAGCACTTTGGATCAAAGTTAGAACAGACCCGTCAGGCAGTATTTATCCTCCCCTTTCTGAGTTCTGATGACTGACATTGTTCTGTTTTTATTACTGGCCCTCAGAAGCAATTGTTTTAGAAAAATATTGTCTAGACTTGAAATTGAGTGAACGTGACATTAATTACAGAGGCTTTCCTCTGAATGTCTCTTTGCCAGCTGTGTTCTCCATGCGTGAGCTGCTGGTGGCTCCCGAGAGGCGCAGAGGGTGAAGTGGGGGAAACGGCCCGCGTTGAAACAGGCTGAGCTGTGTGCTGGGTTCTCCACTCTGCCTGGAACGTGGCTTCCCTCAGTCCCCGTCACAGCGACCCTGTGGAGCTGGTTCCTCTCTCTGACAGCCAAACAAACCGAGGCTCAGAAACTTAGATATTATGTTCATGAACATACAGGGTGAAAAAGGTGAAGTCAGGATTTAGACCCAGGTCAACCTAGTTCTGAAATGTGTGCTCTCTCCACCCCACCAAGTGGCTTGGATTGAGACATGCTACATTCAGTAATGGATTCACTTAAGTTAATAATTCATTAGTATAGATCTTTAAGGCAGTCAGCTGGGAATCCTTCCATGATTAGGCCACAGCATCCATGTAGTGGGTTCGGATGTCCAGCATTAAGAAAAAAGAAAGGAATATTTGTTTTAATTATATATTAGTGTGCAGGTGGGTAAATAGGACAGTTTTCATGGGCCTTAAGCTTACATGATTTGGGAGTCCCTATTTATGAAAAAGGATATACAATTATGATACAATTATTTTAGAATAGAAATAAAATCACAAGACATTACTCATTTTGAAAAGGTGACCACAAACAGCACAAAATCCAGAAAACTACATGATATTTTTATTAATGAACAGTTTCACACACTCTGTAATACAGTTTTCCTGTATTTTTTGGCTGCATACTCTGATTATATCTACATAACAATGTGATATATCCTGAAGAAAGAAATAGAAAGATAATTTGATTTTCCTTTAGTATCATTGATGGAGGCTTTTAAAATTATTGATAGAAAAGTTTTTTCAGCATCACAATGTGTTAAGAAGAGTGTCATTCAACATTTTAAGACTGTTGTCAGATTTGGGAAAATCTACTAAGTTTCTTTCATATATGAACTGAAATATTGCAAAGAAATTTCCATAGACTAGCGTCTGGTTTCACATATTTCAAAAACATTTTGTCCCCCACTAGCACACACTTACAGTGCTGGGCACCACAGGACATGTTCATATTGAGTTAAGACCACTAAGCCTGCACTTTTGTATCACAACACCCAACAGGTAAGCATGGTGGGCAGTAGGAATATTCCTGCAAGTCATTCCTATCTTGGAAGGACTAGTGATAAATTAACCATACAAAGAAGTGACTATGAAATATCTCTCTATCTCTCTATATATATATTTCTTTATGTGTCACTAAACCCGAGCTAGACATATCCCCAACTCCCCATCTCAACTTCTGTTTAGTTGGATTCTCAAAGTTCCCACAGGCATTCCAGCACTACCCAACATGGAGAAGATTGATGGAGGAGACAAAGTTGGAATGGAAAGAAACAATGGTATCTAGATATTATTATTATTATTATTTGAAATGTTAGAAAAATACATATCCTTATGAATACATCACTAGGGACCTTCCCAAGGCCTGTGCAAGTGAGCATTCCTGAAGCTTAAATGTCACTCACTTCATGGAAAATCTTCTTCGTATGTATTTGTGTACTGGGAGCATCTCCATGATAGGGGTAAGACAGTATTATTGGTAAGAATATATTTTTTCCCTTAGGTGTGCAGGGGTTACCAAAGGGTTGGCCACAAGAGCTTTGGAGTTTATAAAATGCCAATCACGATGTTCCAAAGCTGGAGCTCTTTCTAATACAGCATTGTCTGAGCATGATTTAACAGAATAATGCCCACCAAACTCAGAAGGTATCCCAAAACCAAAGAACTAAGCAGGCAACTCCATATGGTTTACATGGAGTTGTTTTATTATTATTATCATTATCATCATCATAATAATAATCATCATTAATGGGTGAGTTACTTATAGGGATTGGACAGAGTATTGATCCAAGTGCTACACAGTTGCATTTTCCTCAGTCCCAGGGAGGAGGAGTTGAAGTTTATAAGGGAAGGGACAAAAGTGGAGCTATGCCAAAGAGAGAAAAGTTGTGGAGGTGCAACCAGGCACCTCACAGCCTCCTGTTGCTCATCCTTGGGGTTGCTGGCATCATTCCCCTTATTTTACACAACCATAGCATTCTGTTCCTTTCCCTTCCTCAGTTGCTAAACAACCTGCATGAGAGAAAGATTGTAATTATTGAAGCCAGAGTTCTGAAGGCCACAAGGATGGAGTGAATTTTGACCAGCATTCCTACACAGGGGCCAGCAAACTTTTTCTGTAAAGGATGAGACAGTAAATATTTTATGCTTTGTGGCCATGTGTTCTCAATTGCAACAACTCTACTCTACATTTGTAATGCAAAAGCAGCCTTAGACAATACATAAACAAATAGCATGGCTATGTTCCAATATAGTAACTTTATTTAGAAAAACAGAGTAGTTTTCTGGCCCCTGTTCTAGTAGGTCTCCCTTGAGTTAGAAGTTCCCTGTGTAGAAGACAGGGACACCTCAAGGAGGGGGTGAGTGGCTTCCACTGCTGCCATGTGAGGCAGAATCATTGCTAGATCCCAACATCTTTTGGTAACTTTGGGTCAGAAGGGTTTTTAAAGAGAAAAGAGAGATGGCTTATGAGATGGACAAGGCCAAGGATTTTTTAGGTGCAAAAATTTTATTTTCTACTCTTCCTTCCATTTCTAAGTCAAATGTATACTAATATATAAAGCAGAGATGTGGCTTTTTGAGTCTACACATGAGTTGCTTCATTGGATGTAACTGAAATACTCAGTCAGTCTAATTTGCTTTTTTCTATAAGGTTTTGAAAACTCCAGTGAACTTTCTAGTACTGACCCTTGTCTTCAGATCCACCGTCAGTCTAATTTGCTTTTGTCTATAAGGTTTTGAAAACTCCAGTGAACTTTCTAGTACTGACCCTTGTCTTCAGATCCACCACCTGTGGCCCATGTTCATTTCTACAGCATAGAAATCCACATTACCAACATCTTAATTTTCCTAGGTCAGAATATTAAAATGATTAAGGTAAAGTCTATGTATTTACCTTCTTGAAGAGAGGCCTTACAGGAAAAACACAGAACTATTCTTTTTTTGCTTTGGAAACTTCAAACTATTTCATCAAATCACTATGATTATTGTATACTTCAGAGTTAAAATTAGGAATAAATTTTAGTATTACTTTCCCTCTCTCTCTTCGCTTCCCTCTCCATTAAAATGATTAAGGTAAAGTCTCTGTATTTACCTTCTTGAAGAGAGACCTTACAGGAAAAACACAGAACTATTCTTTTTTTGCTTTGGAAACTTCAAACTATTTCATCAAATCACTGTGATTATTGTATACTACAGAGTTAAAATTAGGAATAAATTTTAGTATTACTTTCCCTCTCTCTCTTCGCTTCCCTCT
>NW_007726286.1:8511-56571 GCF_000696425.1 Galeopterus variegatus | reverse complement strand
CAGAGTTAAAATTAGGAATAAATTTTAGTATTACTTTCCCTCTCTCTCTTCGCTTCCCTCTCATTTTAACTGAGTTATAAAGAAAGGACTTGATTAAATAAAGTGGAAGGCATCATGCTGTAATTTAAAGCATTTTGGAGTTCAGTTTTCCTCATGTATACATTCTCTTTATTATATTATATTTCCACTCCCCCAATTAGATGTTTAGCATCGGTAACAGATGCCTATGTTACGTCTAATGTACACTGATGGGATAATGTCCAAGATCAGTTCAAGGAGTTAGCTAATGTTCAAAATAAATGGTATGAAAATATTTTATTTAACCCTTCACGTATGAGAAATTTTATTTACCATCCCTACCAAAAAAAATAAGTAACATTCCATTTACATTTAATTTACAGAAAAAAGAGTAAGTTCTAGCTAATGATAAGTTAGTTTATTACAGAAAGCTAATGATTACAATTTTTACAGTTGCGAAGTATTTGTGCTTGCTTTTTTTTTTTTTTGGTGGCTGGCTGGCAAGGGGAACTGAATCCTTGATCTTGGCATGACAAGGCGAGTTTCCCCATGACAAATGAGTGAGGGCCTGATGTTGGTTCTCATGGGGGTAGTGCTGGGCAAAGAGCCGGGCTTCTGAATCAGCCTGAACTAGGGCCGCATTCTGTCCTTGCCACTTACTAATGGTGTGGCAAGTGATTTAATCTCTGGAATCTCTGTGTTTCATGTATGATTGGGAACATTAATACTCAATTCTTTTAGAGTTAAATCAGATGAGGTCAGAGCATTTGGTAAATGGTAACTTACCAGGTTAGATTATACATCTTTTCTCTACCTGGGTTTCTGTAGAGTAGTGGATATTGAATTTGGATACACATTCTAATTACCTAGATAGCTCTTGATGTCCCAACAAACACCAGCTCAAAAAAATCTAATGAATAATTGAAAATCAGACTGCTTGTCTCTACGATCGTTTAACTGTCCCACGCCAAAAGTGGGCAAAAATGAGCCAGAAATCTTCACTGTGCCCTCAATCAGCTCAAAAAAATCTAATGAATAATTGAAAATCAGACTGCTTGTCTCTACGATCGTTTAACCGTCCCACGCCAAAAGTGGGCAAAAACGAACCAGAAATCTTCACTGTGCCCTCAATAGCATCTCATCTGTATGTAGAAATGTGGTGGGAGGGAGAGAGGGGCTTTGTAACAATAGATTACCTTTTCACAGCTCATTTACATTACATTTTATAGAGCTCTTTATGTATGTTACTGATTTTATTACCTTGGCAACTCTGAAAGTATTTTCAGCTTCACAAAGATTACACTACTTGCAGAAGTTCACGTGGCTTTCAAGTGTCAGATCTAAGACTCATTCCCAGGTCTTCAGACTCCAACTCTTTCCCAGTCTTCGAACTCTGTATTAAGAGCCCATTTCATTGAACATTGCTTCTATTTAAGCAGACTGGTGAAGGAGGAGGAAAAGGTTTTCCTATAGGGCTGGTTTTCCAGATAGCTGGAAGGGACTGAGTTACTCAGAGGTGTCCCATCTGTAGCCCGAGAGCCCAGGGTGAATGGTTCCTGGGTGTGTGGCTTTCCAGAGTAGAACGATTTCTCCCCAAATTGGAGGACTGTCATAGGATTGTCAGCTTTTTTATTTTATTGAACGAAGACATAAAAACAGAGCAAAACACTGGTCTTGTGCTACCAATATCAAGTGAAGACATTTAATACCACCTCCAAAAAGACAGAATATACTCCCAGAATAAAGCACAGCTCTTCTATGGAATAAATCTAGCTCTATCAACAACCCCCTCCCTGTCTTTCTCACCTTCCTTCCTTCCATCTTTCCTTCCTTCCTCCCTTCTTTCGTTTTTTCCTTCTTTCTCTCTTCCTCTCTTTCTTTCTCTTTCTCACCTCAGATGCAGCCCAGTCCACAAGCAGGCCTTTGAGAGCCAGAACCAAAGCTCTGCTTCCCCTGGGAACACTCACCTCCTCGTTGTGGTAGAGGCCCCTGAGTAGGAGTGAACTAAACCATTAGTGTGTTTCTTGGAGTCTCTGAGATCTCTGTTTCCCCAAACATATGAAGGATAAGAATGACTAGCACAGCATGATGTAAGAAAGCATATAGCAGAACAGAGTCAGGCTACCAAAGTGTTGAAAATGTGCCCACTGAAAACAAAGGGGACCCGCTTCTCTTCTTCCCAAAGGAGGTGCGAACTGCTCAACTGCCATAGAAAACACGAAGCCTGAGAACTGCCCATGCACTTGACAGCCCCAGAGGGACCCTTGATGAAGAATCTGGGTGGGGCCCCGTCTGGAGAGGGTGGAGGCTGTGTTGCTTGGAGAGCAGACTCCAAGTTGGACGCTTCCCTTTGCAGTAGGGAGATTGGGTTTCCCTCCAATCGTATTTAATGTTCATACAATCGCAGTGGAGCACGAACAACTTCATTTCCTTTATGTTGCCCCACCCTCTACCCACACCCTCTACACACACTTAAACCTTCCCCAAAGTTCCCAGAAACTTCCCACCAAACCCAGTTCTTTGGTAGTCAGGATTGTCAGATTCTGCTGTGAGTATAGGGGAATGGGGGACAGAGTGGGGACACAGACTCATGGAGGTTTGTGAACACAGTTTGATTCTGCAGACTGGTGTTGGCATGAGCTGGAGGCCTGCGAGAGGTGTCCCCCTTCCTTGCCAGAATGACTAAATCAGAATCTGCATTTGAACAAGGTGATTCAGGTGCACACTAAAGTCTGAGAAGTGCTGCTCTACAGCACTCTGGGTGTTAAGATACCTCTGACACTGGCTTCTGCCCAGAGCTGAAATGTAGCTGACAGTTTTCAAAAAACAGTTAAAATAAAAATTCTCATACAACTGTAGAGTGAGCCTGAGTCAAAGATTTATTGAACTCCTTAATCATGAATCCTACAAGATGCTAAAACTAGTTTAAAAGAGAATATAAGAGGTTGCAGTATATGTAGTCAATGAAAGAACAGTTACTAAAATAAGACAGAAACTTCAAATATAAAACTGGTTAATGTCCTAGAGGACAATAAAACCATAACCTTTGGGGTTATCTTTTCTATCAGACAGAAATCGCTTGCATCTCTACCAGATAAAAATTACATGTAATCTATCAACCTTCTACAGATTAACATCTAACTTTACAGGGTCTGTGCTCAATCAATGTTAAATAATTTCCCCCTTGCCCCCCCCCCCCAAAAAAAAATCTCCAGGACAGAATCAGATGACTCCTAAGACGGCTTGTCAGACAATGCTTTAGAATGACTGAAAGGAAACTGAGTTATCTTTTCAGTCATTTTTAAATTTTGGATAATCTTTTTTAATATGGAGAATGGCCAGAGGGTTGCTACAAGCTGCCCCTGCTACAAAGCATCTTCTCCTCCAACCTTCCAAGCACATTCCACTCGCTTCAGTTCCACTCACAGGAGACACTCAGGATTAGAAAATGACTGAGGCTCTGCCTTCAGAAAGCAACTGTGAAGATGCATGTGGTTTACCTGGGGAAAAGAGGAGAGGAAACAGAGACTTGTCGATTTCTCTTCCTTTAGCATGTCGACATGGATTTCTTTAACTGGCTGACTACCATTTTAGATGCCAGGTAGAGCCCAACCCTCGGGACATAAGATGCAAGATGGTAAATAACAATGAGAAGGCAGATTTACAAAAAGGACCAGTTCTAGGATACCACGATAGGAGCAGAAACCGTTATCAGCAGGTCCTATGAGTCTTCCACATGGGAATCTGGGATCAGAAGGTAACGTGAATCTATGGCCCCAAAAGGGCAGTTTGATGGAAGTCCCGGGGGGGCAAAAAAGTGAGGGGGATACAGACTTCATTCTTTATCATATCCTCAACCTTTATTGACCAATTTCTGTGTTCTGGGCTTTTGGCTTCTAAGACAAATAAGAATCAATCTCTGTCTTCAAGGACTGTTTTTTTGATGGAAGTCCCGGGGGGGCAAAAAAGTGAGGGGGATACAGACTTCATTCTTTATCATACCCTCAACCTTTATTGACCAATTTCTGTGTTCTGGGCTTTTGGCTTCTAAGACGAATAAGAATCAATCTCTGTCTTCAAGGACTGTTTAGTCAAGGTATTTTAACCTGGGCTTCATGGGGAGACTTCAGGAGTCCCTGATATTATAAACCTAATTTTGTGTTTATGCTAATTTTTCTGGGGTGAGAGTCCATAGCTTTCGTCACAGTCCCACAGTGTTTGTGTCCACAAACAGTTAAAGTCCAATGACTAAGTAGAAACCAAATTTTAAGAAGAGGGCTTGAACTCACAAAATAGGCATTGTTAGCTCCAGAGGCCAACAGAGTGGGCAAATTAGTCAATACAGACTGTAAGTAATGCCTGTTTAGAAAGGTTTCTCATGGCGAGTCTTTCCTACGGCAGGCCTCCCGCGCTGAGCTGACCCACAGGACCACAGAGGCTGGCACAGCTGTCTCTACAGGCTCCCTGCTCCTTGCTCCTCTACAGTTCCCCCCTGTCTGCTCTTCCAAGGCCCATCCATCATTCAGGGCCCACATCCTCCATGAAGCCTTACCTGAATTCTGCAGCCCTCAGACAGCCCTTTATTTCTTTGAACTTCTGTGGCCCTTAACCTTCCTGTCCTTAGTAATACTTCCTGTCTTTCTTTTTCGTGCATTTAAAGCATTGTTAGAGCAGGAGTGAAATGGAAGGAGGGTGTTGCTCTTTTGTGTCCTGATAGCATTCGGGCCTGTGCTGTCTAATATTGCTATTCAATGGTATTGTGATTTTATTTTTTATTTTTTGGTCCTCTGGCCCCCTGTATAGCAGGCGGCCTCTTCCTGGGCTCTTACTGACAGGCACAGAAAATACAGAAAGACGCGGATACAAACCAAGGGGGAGGAAGGAACAATGACCAGAATCCTACGCTGTGATTACAGCTGCCATTTTACTCTATTTCTAACTTGAACCATTTCCTTCGCAAATTGTTTGGCGTGGAAACATTTCAGTGCTGCTTGAGGGAAGTGGAAAAGAAGATAAGTTCAAGAAAAATGTAGTTCAAAGAGGTAGAAACTGTAAAAAGGAATACAGACTATGAATTCCAGAGCAAGGCAAGGGGCTGTGCAGATAAACAGAGACAAGGAGAAGCTTCTCCAGACAACATGGGCTCATCGCTGTGTGCGTGTTGCCCACAACTATGTTTGCACAAAAATATCAGGGGTATCAAGAATGTTATAATGATACTCCGTCACCCATGGTTCTCGTTTTAACCACTGTAATAAGCAAAACATACAGAGCACATTGCTGGCCCTAAAGACTATAATTTTCTCTGAGGAGAAATATTGCAAAAAGGGAAAAAAGAGAGAGAGAGAAGAAAACATGATATTTTGTTCAGTTCCTAAAAAAAGCATTTTTCCCCTTTCTCTGCTGCTCTTTCCTTTCATTAAACTGTCGTTAAGTGCTTTTAGAGAAAACTAAGTAGGCCACAATTCTGGGCTGCTGACTGAATAATTATAAGTCTGGGAGGCTGCTGGGATGGCCAGAGAGAGGCCCAGGTCCTTTTCCTGAAATCCAGAGACCCACGGGGATTGTGCCAGTTGCGGCTGGACTCCTCACGTTGAAATGATTTCTCATTTTGAAGGAAAATCAGGGACATTCTTATCCCTATTAGTCCTCTGAGAACTTGGGCCACTGCCAGATTTTATTGGAAAATTGCAACAAAAGAAATTAGAGATAGTGAGTTCTTATATTCGAAGGGTTACACTAGAGGCACATCGAACCTAGATTATTTCCAGATCAGCTCTGCACCGTGAGCTAAAATGTATTCTCTGCTTTTTAGATATTCACATTTCCTTAGATTCAGATTCTTATTGTTAACTGTTGTTAGTTTCTGTGTGTGCGTGTGTAAGAACTTGTTATAAGGTTACTCTGTGGAAAGTTATAGCAGAGAGATAGGTGAGCACTTCACCACTAAGTTCAATTCAACTGGACAACCATCTGTCTGCTGGGGCCCGGGAGATGGCTGGGCATAGGACAGGACAGTGGAAAAGAGACACCACAGAGGTCAGGACATAGAGCCCACTGGAGGACAGCACAGAGATGGCATATACTCAAGTATAAAGCGGTCATTGCAAAAGGCCTGAGAACAGATGTGACTGATGCTTGACTCCCTCTGTGGTGTCCCTGTCTGAGGTTCCCAGAGCTAGCCCAGCATGGACAAAGAATTCAGGCTTGGGAGCCAGACACACTTGGCATTGTGTCCTAGCTTTGCTTCTTGCTTGTTGTGACCTGGGGAAATGACCTACCCTTTCTTGGTTTCTGAGATGAATGAATTGGAGCAGAGGATCTCCACGTTGCTTCTTATTCTAAAATTCAGAGGGTGCTCCTTTTCTAACTTTTTTGCAAATCTGATAGATTTTGTCCAGGTCAAAAGTATAGCATAAGGACAGCAGAGGGGACTTGAAATAGTTGTATATTCTCTCCAGACTCATGTGTCATAACATGCCACCGTGACAGTGCTTAATGTAGTGTCCTCATGTTCCAGAACAAAAGCTATTTCTGGTGGTGGTGGTGAGGTAAATGTTAGAAATCTGAAAGAACACAAATCATGCATACACTCAACATAGTAAATTGTGACGTCTTATATATGTCTTTGTTCTCTGGTGGTGTAAAGATCTCAAAAATTAAAATCAGGAGAAAAACTGAAAAACTAACATTATGAGCATGCTCTCAGACCCACCACCAAGTTAGAAATTGCCCTACACAGGTGAAGACTAGGTCTCCTTTTCTATTGTACTGTTGGGCACAATCTTGGGCTAATAATGTTGGGCTAATAATTCTTGCTGATTATTTACCTGAATTAGCACTTTTGATCTGACTAAACCAAACTCCTTCAGGTACAGCCATAAAGAAAAAGATGGGGATAGGTCAGGGGTGCTTGCTTGCAGGGGGTCTTTGAGGCTAGCTGTAATTCCTAGAGGTGCTCAAAGGAAGAGCAGAAGTGGCCACCGCTGGCCCATTCATTCCTAGAGACTCAACTGGCTGAGACCCACATCTTGGGTGAGGCTTCTCATTCTGAGGTTTTGTCCCTTTAGCTCCCAGAATAATCAATATGTCTGCTGTTTGGTAAGTTATTCTATTATCGTTTAATGGTGAGAGCCAAGTTTCTTCTGATTAACTGAAATGGCTGGCATAAAACATCCTAGACACAAGAATAAAAGCTACTTGCACCTTGCAGATGGTGGGCATTTCTAAGCAGAAAGGATTTGTGATGTGAAGATGGTTTATCAAGTGGAGTTCTGGGTGTTTTGGGGGGGGGTATAGATTTGGTTGTGGGGTATGGTTGTGACTAGAGTGTTTGAGCAACTAAACATCCTGCAATGTTTACAAAGAAATTTAGATGCTTAAAATATATCAAGAATTAGGTAGCTCAGAGCAAACACTCTCTTGTCTCTTCCTCCAACCGTGTGTTTTTGGAGAACTAAAGCAGTTGACTCCACTCTCCTTCCCCACTCCCTGCCCAGAGTGAGCCTGGTGCCCTGTCCCGGGCTGGGGCTGCTGCTGGGAGGTGAGCACTATGCCTCCTTTCACATAGACGGATTGCACGTCTCTGCACCTCAGTTTCTCCCACACGCGTTAGAGTCAGTGAACATGTTCAAATCCCCACCAGGAGCAGTCACTTCAGCATCATTATCAAAGGTTATTTCCAAACCTCTGGGCCCCTCTCCTCTTGTTCTCTTTCCAAGAAGCACTTTCCACTTGAGCCTCCCACTTTATAAATGTCAGGCTGGCTTCTGTCATTGTTTCTTCATGGAGAGCTCCCTAAAGGGAGGTGTGGGACCATATTTTGTCCTCTTAGTAGGTTCCCATGGGAGTCATGGAAGGATTCTCCCCCTGTATTACAAGGGGGGTGTGGTGGTATCCACTGTGGTCCCACAATAAGTTGCACAGGAGCAAGGTCAGAGCCACATGCTGTGCACAGAGTAGGCACTCAATAAATATTTGTTGGTTGCATAAAAGCAATTAATGACCCTACTTTCGTTACCTCCTTTTGCATTAATGATGTTTGGAGGTGGTGGATATTGGTTAAAGGATTCCATATTTTGCCAAACACCTTTCTTTGCCAATTTTTTATTGGCTGAAACTTGAGTCCACCCAAGATAAAACTGTTGGTGAAGAATGTCCTTTTGGTACTGCCTCCCTATCCCCTTCCAGCTTTCTCTGCCACAGGCCCTCTTCCCAGTCAGGGTCAGGGGGCCGTTTCTATAGCCCTCCAAGGGCTGGGCAGTATTTCCCCCCTCCAGCTGCTAACATGTCCCAGTTTGTGTTTCCACTCATACCTGTTCTGTGACTGTCAGCCAAATCTTGCTAAAATACAAAGTATCACTTGGGTTCTCCCTCCTAGGTAATATATTTGCATTTAATAGGAGCCTCTAGGAGATCCTATGCTTTAGCTCCCAGAAGTGTCTTCAGAGTGAAGATTTTGGCTATAGGAATTTAACAGCAGTTATTATAGTAATTAATCTCTCCTTTAGGACTAAAAGCTTCTTGAGGGAAGTCCCCTTTTTTTATCCATCTCATATGCCTGAGAACACTTCACTCTAGTCAGTTATCAATAATATTTCATGAATGAAGATGAGGTGACTAGCTAATGTAATACAGTAATTTGAGAGATGATATTCACAGATTAATAAAACCCCGCTCATGTAAAGTATTTGCATCTCCTACAGCTCTCTTCAATGACTTCAACCCCTTTAGTTGAGAGAGATATTTTTCAATATGGGGGTGGTGGTAGGCAGTCTCTAAGATGGTGTCCACTAATCCTCATGTCCTGACGTTCAGGGCTTTGTGTAATCATCTTCTCTTGAGTAGTTTACTTCAAATCAGTAGAATACTGCTGTGTTCACTAGGTTCTGAGATTAGGTGACAAAAGATTGTCACTTCCTTCTTGCTCTTAATAAGTTGCAACTCAATAAGTGAATTATATTGAAAAGACGGCAGACATGGGTACAATCTTTATAAGGGAGAAGATGTGCTTTTTTCATATTTTTAATCAATGATGCATTTTAAAGTACTCAGCAATAACGTTTTAAGTCATCACGCGGTAAAATGTTCATTCCTTTTTTTCTCTTTTTTTCATAGCCTGTCTATGTAAAACAGGCTGAAGGATGTTCTTTTCATTACTAATTTTGGTAATTATTACTGATATTTTTGACTTAACATATTTGTTACTCCTTTGCTGGCTTTAATGAAGTAAATTGCCGTGTTGGAGAGGCCCATATGGCAAGGACCTGAGAGCAGTCTTTGTTTAATAGCCAACAAGGAACAAGGTCCTCATCCCATCACCTCCTAAGGAACTGAATGCTGCCAAAACCAGGTAAGCTGGGAAGCAGATCCTTCCCTGGTCAGACCTTTAGATGAGCCCTCATCCCTAGCTTGAGTGCAGCCTTACGAGAGATCCCAAAGCAGAGGATCCAACTCAACTATGCCCAGACTCCTGGCCCACAGAAGCTGTGACGTAATAAATATGTGTTGTCTTAAGCTGCTAAGTTTGTGGTAATTTATTACACAACAATTGAAAAATAATATCAGGTTCTTTTGTCCCATTTATCCTCTAAATTGTCCAGACTTCCCCAATGACATTTTTTTTTTTTTGTCCTTTTTGAGACCGGCCACACCATGCTCAGCCAGTGAGTGCTGTGAGCGCACCAGCCATCCCTATATAGGATCTGAACCCGCGGCAGGAATGCTGCTGCGCTCCCAGCACCGCACTCTCCCGAGTGCGCCACGGGCTCGGGCCCCCCAATGACATTTTAAAAGGACTTGGGCCTGGGAAAAACGGCCAAGATTGAGAGCTGAGTGATAGGCTGGGTCTCGAGAGAGTGACCCCTTCCCATCTTGTCTCATTCATCCACAAGACTCCTTCAAAAAATTCATAGCATTGGCCAAACTCTTCAGTCTCTGCAACACTATAGGGCTCTGACTGTTGGTGTCTGACCTAGAGCCAAGAGATCCTTCAACCTGTCTAAGTCCACATTCACGTCCCCACAGAGGTCTGCTTTGGTCCTTGGATACATCCTTCTCCCTGTCCTAGGCATTGTCCCTGTGAGTTTATGTCTGAAGGAAATTAGTACCCTCTAGCAGTGGGTACTAATCATTGCTTTATAAATTGCCTGGGCAGTTTGTTCAAATGGCAGATTTGAGCCTCACAAACTAGACAGCCTGATTCAGGGATCTGAAATGGAGTCCATGAATCATCGTTTTTAGTAAGTTTCCAGGGGATTCTTCTGATGGTGGTGGTGAAGTCCCAGTCTTTGAGAAACTCTGATCTAGATGCTCTAAAACTTTCACAAAGTTTCCCCAGAGCATTCTTGACACATTCATGTGTCTGTATTTCAATGACCTGCCAATACCATGTAATTGCATATGCATGACCTTGGAAAAGTCAGTTTTAAACCCTCTAGACCTCAGTTATCATAAGTGCCATATGAACTGACTGATCTAGATATTCTCCTTCAGTTCATAATCTAGAAGTGAAGTAGCAAAAGGGACCATTTAATAATAAAAAGAGAGTACACAGATGATATTACTGTGTGTCAGACACTGCTCTAAAGTCATTTTACATGAACTGCTTTAGCCCTTACAATAATCCCGGGAGGTAGGTGCCATTATTAATCCCATTTTACAGATGAGGAAACTGAGGCCTAGAAGGGCCAAGGGCTTTCCAAGGTCACACACCTGCTAGATAGTAAAGGCAGAATTCAAATGATGGCAGGATGGCTGTGGAGTTCACGCTTTTAACCTCCATGTTAAACCACCTTTCCTTCAAACTATGTGTTCCCGAGTGGATAAAAAGATGATATGGTGTGGATTGCAATTATTGAGTTAGAATTTGACTTGTGGTTGGAATTTATAGTGGAAGAGAATTGTCACTGGCAAAAGGAATAGAAAGAAAGATATCGTAAGCAGATGGACATCAAGAGGGGAGAGCGAAAGGAGGCCTGAGCATGGCACATGGGTCAAGTAATGAGGGGACTTGCTGGCCAGAGCAGGGTCCAGCTGGAGAGCAGTGCAAGGTGGGGCTGCAGAAGGGAGTGGGCTCTAAGATGGGGACAGGAGTGTGGGCCTGAATGCCCTGTGGAGGAATGGTTGTCTAGCCAATAGCCGTCCCTACCTCCTTGCTAGGGAGAACCCCAGCATTCTTCTTGCCCCAGGGGGTAGATATGATTGCTCTACGTCAGTTATAGCCACTCTCTTTCACTTTGCCAGTGATTGTCCTGGGGATGGGTGTGTGACGCAACTCAGCCAAGAAGACATAAGTTGAACTCTGCCAGAGGCCTCTGGAAAAGATTATTATCCATAATAAAAAAGGGAGATTGCTACAGTTTGAATGTTTGTCCCTTCCAAACTCATGTTGAAATTTAATTGCCGTTATAACACTGTTAAGAGGTGGGACCTTTAAAAAATGATTAGGCCTTGGGGGCTCTGCCCTCGTGGGTGGGATTGGGTTCATTATAAACGGGCAAGTTCAGTCCCCTTTTCTTTCTTTCTCTCATCTCTCACCTTCCACCATGTGGGATGACATGTGGGATGGGAAGGACCTTGCAAGATGTTGGCCCCTTGATCTTGAACTTCCCAGCCTCCGGAACTACAAGAAATAAATTTCTATTCATTATAAATTAGCCAGTCTCGGGTATTCTGTTATAGCAGCAAAAATGGACTGAGAGGTGCATGAGGAAAAGCACTTCTGATCACTGCCTTCCTTCTCAGGATGCTGTGGTGTGAAAACATGATATTTGGGTCTTTCGCAGCTATCTTGCCGCTGTGAAGGGAAGGCCAGAGAACCATGGAGATGCTGACCCAAATCCCTGGTGTTCTGACTTCATGGAGCTACTGAACCAATTCTAGAAACACCTCCTTCCATTCTTGCTTTTATGTAAGATAATTTATAATTTAATGCCTTTATCACCCAGGCCACTGATGGTTGAGCATGCAGCCAAACACATCCTAACTGATAGAGGTTTATGCTAGGAAGCCAGGGTCTTTAGCAAAATAGGAATAATAAGAATTATTGTCACTATTGTACTTCCACACACATTATTTCATTCAGTTAGAAATGAAAGAGCATCAGCTTTGGAGTTCGAGAGCCTGAGTGTGAGTCCCGAATTTGCCTAGAGGACCTGGGGGAGATCATCCTCTTGTGCCTCAGTTTTCTCATCTGTAAAATGTACAAAATAACATCTCCCCCTTCAAGTTGTGAGGATTGAATGAAATACTATTTTTATGGCATCCAGCTCAGCATCCAGTACTAGCTACATCTATTGACAATGATAAAAATAGCAAATAATTATTGAGTGCTTACTGTATGCCAGCCTCTGTTTCAAGCATTTTATGTGTATTATTCTATTCGATCCTCTCGGGAATAGGAATTGTTAAAAGCCACTTTTGCACTTATGATTCTTCATCACCAGAGCCCCTTTGAAGAGGAGGCAGGGCAGCTATAAATATTGTTATTCCCATTCTGCAGTTGAGGAGGGGGTTCAGTGAGTGGAAGCAGCTTGCTGAGTTACATAGTGCAGAACCAGGTGCACCTCAGGTTTTCTTAACCTAAATCCCAAGTCTGAGCCACAACATGTCAGTGACCAGTCTCACTATGTTGGTGTCTCAAGCTCAAGGGCGACCACTTGCTGTTTGCTGGCTTTGCTTGCTAACAAACATGATAGCATCTGTGATTGCTATTAGCAATATCCACACCACATACACTCCAGGAAGAGGACTGTAATGCCTTTGTGTCCCAGGAGAGGTCTGTGGCTTCCACCTGATGTGCCTAGAGCATCCATCCCCAGGCCTGGATGGACCCGATTTAATGAGGTTGTTATCCAGCTCCCCAATGGTGGTAATAAGGGGCCTCATTAGGAGAAGTTTTCCCTCCTTGAGGAGTTCTCTGCAGGGCGATAGATGAAATTGTTGGCAGTGGGAGGTCCGGAGAAAGATCTGGGGCTCTTCATGTGTGGAAAAAATCCTCTGAGCAGGTACACGTTCTTTTCCACTTCCCTGTGGGGACCACCCATACGTGAGTGTGCACTGGAGTGGGAGGGAAGTGGCCATGTGTTTCTGCTTAGGTATGGGCTGCTCAGTTGAGTGAGTGTCACTGCCTGCATTGTTTCAGTCCCACGTGGCCTGTGGATTTTGAACAGTGGCTCTGACTCCTGTGCTCTGTTTTTGATCACTAAAGTTAAAAAAGAATCATAGAAGTTAGAGGAGGACTGAGTCGTTAGTGACCCTTCCTTATGGCCAGAGGGTTGAGTGTGTTTTTCAAGGTCACACAGCTGGTTGGTGGCAGAGCCAGGCCCAGAACCTGGAGCAGCTGCATGGCAGAGCAGAAAGAGCTGGAGTGCTGAGGAGGACCCAGGCCTGGATTCTGATTTCTGGAGTCTCAGTGCTGCAGGACTCCAAGTGACAATGAATCATCTGGGACAGATCTATCTATCCATCTGTCGTCTATCTTTATCCATCTATAAACATGTCCATACATATAAATAGTAAACATATAGGGGTTAGCATACACAGTATGCATAATATATATTCTATGCATGCATCCATCCATTTATCATCTGTTTATGTGCATATGTCCATATGTATCAAAATATATGCATATATTATATCCATAATATCAATACTTCTTATAGACTATCTCCCTATTTATTCATTTATATATCCCATATATTCATCTATCCATCCACCCATCTGTTTCCTTAACCCATAATAATTTTCTAACAGGTCAAGGGGACCCTAAAAGTAGTTTCTAAGGATGGTTGGGTGATCAATATGTCTTAAGATTAGGATAGGTGCTTATTTGTAAGGTGATTGTCTATGGTCCTGTCTGAGGCGGTTGTTTCTTGTCTTTCTATATTCATAAGTGACACAAGAGAAAAAAGATCAGCCATTCTGCGGAGGGGGGTAGTAACAGCAGCCACAATTTGAGTGCCTGCTGTGTTCAGGAGCGTGCTCAGCACTGTTACTTGCATTATCTCACCTGTTGCTCATGTCAGCCTATAAGCCATGTGCTACTGTTACGTCCCTTGTACAGATGGCTGTGGCCTGAGGTCACAGAGCCAGTAGGAGACAGATTTTTTTTCATACTGCTCAAAGCCAGCCCGATGTTTTAACAGATCCCAAGTGTGCCTGGGCTCTCCTGGGGCTTGCCCCTTCCCTTAGGGTGGTAGGGCTGTCAGCAGTGGGAATGCTGCTTTGCTGGGTTTGTTTTCAAAGGCTTGAGGGATCCCGGAGCTACGCTGCGGGTGTCCCCATTACCGCTCGTGTTTTGCCCATGGCCCTCTCCCCACATGTCTCATCCACTATTTGGAGGCAGTTCCTTGCAGCCATCGGGGGTGTGCTGAGTGAAGTGTTGTGATCTGGAGGCTGCTGGAACGCCCCAGTCTTGAACCCCTTTGCTGGAGTCTTGCTGCTGGTAGCTAAAATCTGAAGCATGGCTCTTGCTTCTGGATCCTTTGAATGCAGGCTTTTCTTACAGAGACATTATACCCCATAATTCTTGACAATTCTTCTCTAATTTGTATCTGGAGCTTTCTCAGCTCCCAGCCTAGGGGATTAACAACGTGAGAACATTTGGATCTCAGGGTTGAGGGAAGAACTGGACTGAGGGAGAGAGAGGGACAAACAGGGAAGATGAAGGGCTAAACTTGGACTTCAACCACAGTTTCATTGGGCTACATCAGCCCCACCTGAACCTGACCTCTGAGCTTCTCAGCATCCACTCTAGCAAAAGCCAAGGCAGAACTGGTTTCAGGCATCAACACCAGGGAGAAGTGACACAGTAGAGCAAAGGACCTGCCATGCAGTGGGTGTTTGTAGAGGGCACCGGGGAGGATGCCCGTGGGTGGCACAAGAGCCACCTCGTATTTCCATTCCTGCCTGATGAGGCCGAGTGAGCCAGTCTTCCCAGGGCAATTGCAGCACAGCTCATTTGTGCATGTTTTACAATGGTGTTGATAAAATCCCCATGGAGCCCCGGAGCATGTGTGAGGAGTTCCCACCAGAAATCTAAACAACGCCCTGGTGTTGCTGACAGCTTAATAATGTGACAAAGTTCAGCTTGTTCAATGACAGGGACAGGAATGCAGCTGGGCTGGTCTGACCCAGAGCTTTGAAAATATTCCCCCTCCACTCCGACCCAGGATTTGACAAATAACCTTTTCTTAGCCTCCTTGAAGGCACCAGACAGAACCAAGTGCCACGCCAGGGCCACATGCCACCGTTAAAATGTTAAATGGAGTGGCGAGGGCCATCAGAGTCACTTGGGGCTGACATTTATCTTTATTATTATTAATAATAATAATGCATATATTGCTTTTTTGGTGCATTCCAGGGTTTTTTGCACTCCTAAATCATGTGGCTGAACATCAGCAGGCCTGATAAATCACCCAATGAACCCAAATTCAATGCAGCTGTCAGGCCAGATCTGAGAGAAGCAGAGTTAGCTTAATTGAACTGCAGCAGGGAACCATCGGGCGTTGCCCAGAAAATCGGAATAATAGCAGCGTTGCCTGTGACATTTCCAGAGCTAGACGTGAACTGCTAGCTTCAGCTTTAATTTTACAAGAGGGAATGGGGGGAGACGGGTGCAGACTTCAACAAATATTTAAACCCTTAGTTTTTTTTTTTTTCCCCTGCCTCAAAGCCAGTACAGACAATGAATTCCACATTTAGAATTTTTAGTAGAAGGATTCCCATCTTTTCTTCTTTCTCTAGCTTCTCCTTATTTCTTCTGCTTATTTCTTTTTCCACTTCATGCCCCTCTTTTTCAACAAAAAGAAAGGTGAAAGTAAAAGAACAACAGGATTTGAATTGGAGCCAATTTAATGGGCCAAGAGGTGACATATGGAGCCAACAAATCATGGAACCATGAAGGATATTACTGATTTAAAGTTATGTATGTTAAAGCCTGAATCTTAACAGCATTCATAAAGGTAAAGGTAACTAATGGAGAGGCTTAACCAACAGAAAAAGGGCTTTTCCCTGCTGCGCTGCCTCCCTCTTCAAAACTGCTGTGCACCTCACTGGATAAGGCTTCCTGGAGTAGACCCTCCCTGTTAGGTGATGAGAAGAAGGGCCCAGCCTTACCATGGAAGGACAGGCTCGGTGGGATTCTGCACCAGTAGAAGGCCTCAGACACCATCGTTTGGTTTGTTTCTGTTTGCAGGAGTGAGTGTGTTTCTTCTTCAGATGTTTTGGGGTTACCAGAAAACCATTCCCTTCCCCTCCCCTTAATTTTAAATTGTGTGTAATTTTAGGGAAATTTGATCCATGTGTTTCAGATTCATTTGCACTTAATCATGAAAATCTCTCTGAAAAGAGCTATTTTCTCTCCCAGAAGACTTTGGTGCCCTTTTTAATAAGCTCTCTAAGTGTCCTTCCACCCCAGGCCACCCTCTCCAAGTGCAAAAGGTTGTATTTGGCCAAAGAAAAACCAACCCAACCGCCAAGGGCATGGGTCTGGTTTGAAATGGCGAACTCGTGAACTTGGACTATGTTCTGGAAATGGGGAAATGACTTCCCCTAGCTCCTGTGTTTACACAGTCAGAGAAAGAAGGCTTCTCTTAAAAAAATAAATGATGTGAAGATGAGCAGAGCTCTTTAGAGCATTGTAGCTCCTGCCAATAAACCAGGCAGGGCCCACTGGAAATGCCCCGCAGCATCAGCAGGTAAGTGTTAGCCTTACATTACGGATCATAATGTGCCATTGCTGCTTTTCTTTGAGGTTCTTGGAGAAAATGCTTTTACTCAGAGACCCTCAACTATCAGAAACACCCGGGAACCCTTTTGGATGGCTCTTAAGGCCATGGTATGACTGTGTCCAGGATACACATCTCCCCACCCTCTATCCAGAACAACCCAACCACTGCATTGAAGCCACAATGGCATTTTTTCAATCCAAAACAAACGTGTCATTACCAATCTGAGATTAATTGATGCCATTTGTGTGCCCTGCCTGTTAGGTTTCAACTGGAGGCTGCCCAACAGCAATGGCCACCACCCTCAAAAACCTCAAGGCACTCACAACTTTGGCCCTTGGCAGAACTTCCTTAGTGGCTCTTTAACCCTATGACTCCAGCCTTTCCTCCTTCCCACTCTCTTCCCACTCTGAGGCTTTGGGCAATTTTGCAATGAGTTCCCAGTGGAGTGAGGTTATCTGCAGAACTGAGTTTTGCTTTGAGTAAATTTCTTTACTGTATTCTATTAATTGTAAGATACACATTTGTTTTTGTTTTAACACACTGGAAATTAGGATGCTCCTTATGATTGACGGTAAAAAAATTTCTTGGTGAGGTCATAGAAAGCACTTTCCCCTTTAGTGGTTAAAAAAAAAAATAGTAATAACAATAATAATAATGGTGCATCTATTCTAGTCCCTGAAGAGATGTGTTCACTTTTCAAAACAATGTGTTAAACTTTTATCTCTTATTCATTCATTCATTCATTCATTCATTCATTCATTCATTCATTATCATTCATTCTTCAGTAAGAGTATATTACTGAATACATGCCTGGCTTTATGCACAGAGAGGAGAATGGAAGAGTGTTGAAATGGCCTCTCCCTTTTAGAAAGTTATAATTTAGTTCTAGACATAAGTGCATACATGGCCAACCATGCAAAGTGCTAAATTAGTGGTGTGGCCAGAAAGTGGTGGAGAAGATCAAGATGGAGCTACAGAGTGGGATGAAAGGATTCTGAGCTGGGAGGCAGGCAGCCTCATTGCTGGCTTGGCTCCACGATCCGAGGAAGTAATTTCTTACCTGTAGAATGAGGGGCTTGTACCACATGTCCCATGGTGTATTCCACAGAACTGAGTCCAAGGGAATGCTTTGAGAGAAAGGGTCCCTTGGTGGGGTTGGGGGTGAAGCCTTGAAAAATGTCCCCATATTCCTTTCTCAGAGATTCTCAAAACTTATTAGCCTGTGATGGCTCTGAGAAGTTCTATGGTAAGGGACTTGTTTAAATATTCTAAACTCAGTATTTCCCAAGTATATTTGTTCCCAGAATTCTTTATTATACTCAATAGACTTGGCCATAATCAACCTTAGGAGGACTCCAAGATTGCTTCCAACTCTAACATTCTAAGAATTCATGAGACGACATGGAACTGGAGCACATGGGGAAAAGAAAGACTAAGGCAAATGATAGGCTCCTGGCATGGGGAGGGGGTGTCATCACTGACAGGAAAGGCTTTTTCAATTGCTCAATCAAGAAACATTTACTAAGTGACTGTAGTATACTCTCCTGAGTGCCCAGAACTCAGAAATAAGTAAAACACTGCCCTTGACCTCAAGTGTCTCCTAATCTTGGAGAAGACTGGGATGTAAACTAATAAAGAGCCACAGTAAAATGTGTACCTGGCCTGTCATTGAGGTAGAAATAAATACTTTCCAGAGGAAAGTAAGCATGCCTGTAGGAAATCAATGAAGGCTTCACGTGGCAGGAGCCATCAGAACTGGATCTCGATGGAGAGGCATGAATATATATCTGCCTGGAACAGAAGCAGAGGGAGAGCATTCTAGGCGGGGAGAGGAGCATGAATAAAGACAAAGAGGCATGAGAATGTTTAAGTAGCTTGTAGTAGCTGCAGGGCAAGGTGCACTGTGGCGAAGAGAGGAAACTGAGGCTGACTAGTTAGGTTGAGATCAGAGCATGAAGGGTCTGTATCAGTGAGTAATAACAACAACAAGGGATTTAATTATCTCCTAGCGAGGAGTCTGGAAGTACATAATGAGAGGGTCTAAGAGTGGCTCAGTAGCTCGGGGTTGCCTCCAGGGGCCTGGGCGCGTTCCATCCTTCCGCTCAGCTACTCCTTGGCATGTTGCCTTTCCATCCTCACGCTGTTGCTTCACGTCAAGAGATGGATGCCATCTAACTGGGCATATTTTTCATGGATGTATGCCTTATCCTTAAGTGCAGACATTTGGAGGTGTCCTGTAGGCAGGAGAAGCCAAGTTTGTTTACAGGTGCTTTCACCAGATGATTGGCAGTCATGTGAAGGCAGGAGTGGGAGGAGAGACTGGAGGCGGAAGACAGTCTGGAATTACGGAAAGGCAATAAGAACCGCATGCTGACACCACACCCCTAGCAGGACTTGGGAGAATAGAGCAGTAGACCAAGTGCTTTGTATTGATCAGGGAAGGCAGCTCTCCTAGGCAGCCCCCAAAGCCGCACCTTCTCTCTCATCAGGTAGAGAGACTGGTCATGTGGTCGCCCCTAGCATAAGGAAGGCTGAGAAATGGAGTCTTTGTCAAAGGAGAATGCAATAGCCGTGAGACCGGTCACAATTCAGTCACTGCAGCTGGGCTGTGTCCTGAGTGAGTGACTGATCTTTTATTTAGTTTAGCACAGAGACTGGATGGTTATTGGTTATTGCAGGTAGCCTATCTTTTCTAATACATATGGATCCCAATGCCCAGTAACTAAGGAAGATAACATGGCCTCCTGGATGAGGAATGGGATTCAAGGCTGAACTATGGAAAGCACAATTTTGGGGAGAAGTGGGATACTGAGGATTGTGTACCCCACTCTTTCATTTTTCCAGAGGTTAATAACAATTTGTTACTACACAAAATGATAAACTGTCAAAAGTACATGAAATCTGCTGTGTACCTCATGAAATAAGTTTTAAAGATCATAACTTTTTTATCAAGAGCAAAAAACAAACAAACAAAAACCCCGGCAATTCAGTTGAAAGATCTAATTGAGAGGACCACCCCCCACCACCACAGTCCACTACCTAACTCAAGGATTACTCTCCTGCAGTGGACTGAATGTTTGTGCCCCCCCAAATTCCTCTGTTGTGATTCTAAACACAGTGTGACTGTATTAGAAAGTAGGGTCTTTGGGAAGTAATTAGGTCATGAGGGTGGAGCCCTCATGAAGGGGATCAGTGCCATTATGAAAGGGTCCCACAGAGCTCTCTCACCCTCTTTCCACCATGTGAGTGTGTTGGGAAAATATAGGAAAATGGTCAGGGCCCCTCAGATGTTCAGAATCTTGCCAAGCATTTGACGTAAATATGCACGTGTGTCCAGGTGTTTCTTGGTTATTGTCTAATGTAATTGTGCACGTGTACCCAGGTGTCCTGGGTTATGGACTTGAGTATAAAGGATGAGTGGCTCTGATCCACAGGGTCCCCCTGCCCCTGGGATGCCACGGGGAGGGGAGGACATGGGGAGGCCGCTACTGCTGCTGGATGCTGTTGGCTGCAAGCTATTGCTGCTGCTGCCAGTGTCCCCCCAGGACCCTCTGAGAGACTGCCACTGCTGTTGCTGTAAGCTGCTGCTGCTGCTGTGGACTAAGCTTGTGTCACCTGCCAATGGCTCCTGGGATCTTTCCCAATTACCTAGTGTGGACCTACATGTGAGGGGTCTGGTGACCTAGCCTGGCATGTGAGGAGTCTGGGGACCCAGCCTGGCGTGTGAGGAGTCTGGGGACCCAGCCTGACGTGTGAGGAGTCTGGGGACCCAGCCTGTACAATGGGTTTGAAGGGTCTGAGCCCTAGCCCTCACAATACAAATAGAAACTTAGTATAACTAAAATCATGAAACATGTTGGCTTTAGTTATGATTTGCCTTACTCAACAACTGGCATAGTCATGTAGCTTTACAGAGCGTAAATGAGAAGTTGGCGTCTGCAGCCCGGAAGAGAGCCCTCACCAGAGCCCAACCATGCTGGCGCCTGACCTCAGACGTCCAGCCTCTCCAACTGTGACAAATAAATTTCTGTTGTTTATAAGCCACCCAGTCTGTAGTACTTCATTATAGCAGCCTGAACTAAGACACCTCCCCTAATTATATTAATCACATTATGCCCATGATGTTAACAGAAGACCATTATTTTTTCCCAAAGAAACAAGCCTGATGGAAGGATGTGGTAGTCATCACCCCACAGTGTGTGGATGATGCTTCTCCATTGTGGATATGAATCTGTTGGAGAAAAGATGGGAACCTCTACTCTGTGGACATCTTCTGAATCTAATTTCAACCAAAACGAAGGGCTAGTGGATGAAACCAAAGTCATAGAAACCCAGGCAGAAATTGGCCTTCTCATTTAAGAGTGCCTAAAAGCTAAGGGAACACTGGGCTTTTTAGGACATCTGCAGTAGACTTTAGAAAGATACATATTCAAGAAGTTCAGAGAAAAAATAAACATGATCCTGTGGCAAAAAGTTTCAAATGTGGAGATGGTGCAAGAAGGATGGGAGATCCACAAAATTCCAAAAACATAATAAAAATATGAGCTCTGTGAGGAAGCAGAACTCCCCACCTAAAGAAACCACCATGACACAAGAACTTCTTCAGCAAATTTCCACGGGATGAAAGTAGGGAACATAACTGAAGATGAGTGCTGAAGAATAGAACCGAGCGGCTAGAACAGCATCTGAAAGATGAAATCCCAACTGAGCTGAGCCTTTCAGCACTCTAAGGCTACCACAAGGGACTATTTTGGGTCTCTTCAGAATAGCTTGTAGAATGGATCAGTCTGTGGTCCCAGGGCAGGTCGTGGAAGGTACCACGTGGCATGAGGGAGCAGAAGTCCTCAACAACTCCCCCAGCTGCAGCCCCAGTCCTGACACTGGCTCCCACTTTGCTTCAGCATCTGGGTCAGTAACCAAAGGAGAACACAAGGGAAGGCAACTGCCTAATCCCTCACCACTGGGTGTGCTTGCTCTGAGCGGCCACACCCTCAACAAGTGTGTCCTGTCCACGTCCGCCTAAGTCACACCTGCACAGACCCCTTTCATCAGCCCTGCTCAAGTGGCAATTTAAACTTTTTAAGGCCACCTGTTGAGCACCCACTCAGTAGATTTCCTTTTATCACCAGCTCATGGGGAGTAACTGGATAACGTAATTATGGGGCAGGAGAACAGGGTGATTTGATTTGTGTTCTTTGAGGATTAGCCAAGCGCCCCTCTGCCAAATCTGTGATCACCTGAAAGGAAATCTGAAGGAGGAACCTGCCAAATAAGTGCTCCAGGTGCTCTTCAGGCATATGGCTTTGAAAATGGGTCTTTTCTGTCTTTAGTCACTGGAGAGCTCAAAGGCATTTGGGGTGGACCGAGCTGGAGAGTTTGCCTGTTCATGTGATGAAGGGAAGAAAGGGAAGGCAGGTTTTCCAAACGCCTGTAGCCAGGGCAAGGTGGGATTGGAAAGCTCTTTGCATATGGGGGATTATATGCAAAACAATGACAGGGAGCCAGATCTCTGATCTCCTGGGCATTCCTGGGACCGTACTTCTGCCCTGTTTAGTGCAAAACCTCTGGAGTGCTTATAGACGATGCCAGGGAGGTGGCATGGATTAGCCACTTGGTCTCAGGCTTCAGGGCACAGGATGCAAAAATTCCACCTTTGATGCAGCAGACAGCCTCTCTGAAGATGCTTGAGTGACCTGTTTTGGCTGGGATATGAGGAAATGGGTCAGGGATGGAGCACACATGGGACATTTTAAGAAATGAACAAATACATGACATATTAGTCCCACAGTCTGGATGGCTTAAAAAAACAAGTTGATTCTCTCACAGTTCTAGAGGACGGATGTCCAAAATCAGGGTGTTGGCAGGACCATGCTGTTCCAAAGCCTCTAGGGGAGAGTCCAGCTCTTCCAGCTTCTGGTAGCACCAGGTGTTCCTTGGCTTGTAGCAGCAAAACTCCAGTCTCTACCTCTGTCTTCATATGGCTGCCTTCCCTCTGTGTCTGCCTGTGTCCACATTTTTATCCTCTTATAAAGACACCAGTCATATTGGATTAGGATCTACCCTGATCCAGTATGGCCTCATCTTAACCTGCCTATATCTACAAAGCATCTTTTTCCCAATAAGGCCACATACACAGGTACTAGAGGTTAGGACTCCATCATATCCTTCTGGAGGACACAATCCAACCTATAACACATGGATATGTTAAAAAGCAAAGTTACCATCACTGATTTACCATATGAATACCTGGACTTCTGGGGAAGCTTGGATCTCTTGTCACTTCAGCTTAGGGTTCACCCTCTAAAATAGGTAAGGGCTTTTTACTTTTTTCTCTAAGTCTAAAAAGAGATAATCTGTTATGATGTAGATGTAATATAATGTATAACAAACTCACATGTAAACAAATCATAATACAAATATAATAGGGGGCTGTAAGCCTGAGGGGCCAGGAAGTTGCTGGGGACCTAATTGTCACAAGAAACGTTCTTGGGGGGGGTGGGGGGGGCGAGAGAGAGAGAGAGAGAGAGAGAGAGAGAAAGGATTGGGAGGAGGAAGGAAAATAATCAATGAACCTTAATGGACTGAATTTTCCAACACCTCCTGCTGATTCTAGAATGGCGGTTGAAGAGAGAGCATGGTTAAAAGAAAAACTAACAAATCAGCCCCAGCATACAGTGTAGGACCCTAAAATTTCCAGAAGGTCCAAGTTACAGGAGAAGGTTGGGTGTCCGCAGAAGCAGCAGTCCAGAGAAGAGGACTGAAGTGAAGCAGCTTCAGAGGGTCCCCCACCCCAGGGGACCTGTGCAGTCTGAAGCACAAAGCAGAGTGTAGCAGATTTCACATGAGGGACAGATGAATGGGGCTTTGCAAAGCAAGGCTGCCCCAGAGTTCTCCAAAGTCATGTGTCATCTTTTTACCTCTGCTGGATATATGTTTAATACAGGGTATTTTCTATTAATTACATTTCTTAATTTAATTCTGTAGGAAAGGTCTGTTAGCTAGTATTTCTAATGTTCCTAGGGTTTTGGGAAAAGGAGGATAATGCTGGCAATGTTAAAGTAACCACACGGGGAAGAAAATTCATGAAAAATGATGTTGATGCTTGTGCTACAAGCCAGTTTGGGCAGTAAGGGATGAGTTTGAAAGAGAAGCATGAAGACCATTTACAGAACTTTGCTTCAAGAGCCTGAAGATGCCCTGAACAGCCTATTTTAAAACATGGCCTCTTAGGAGTTTATCTAAACCTGTCATAAACAGATCTTTACAGATACTAAGTAACTTTCAAAATAGTTATATAGCACTGTAGGATATTCACGTGATTCAAATAATAAAACATACACAAAGGTATACAGAGAAAAAGCTCCTTCTTACCTTGTTCCCTTTCCATTTAGTCCCATCCTTCCCAGCAAGGAACATTATTATTAGCTTTTTAGTTTATCCTCCCAATGAATTATTATATATTTGCCATCTAACACAGATATGTAATTCTGTTTTCCCTTAATTTTTTACACAAATGGTAGCATGAAACATGTGTTTTCCTGCATCTGTTCGAGTGAGTATAAAATGAGGTTTGTATACATTTATTTATTACAGAGTTGTTTGCAATAGCAAAAACCTGGAAACAGCTTTAGTGTTCATCAAGAGGACTAATTAACTCATGGAACATCTGCACTATGGAGCAGAATGCCACTGTGAAAAAGGAATTTGGATGGTCCCTAGATTCTCATATGGAAAGACCTATCTTTGTCTGGGCTGCTATAATAAAATGCCATAAACTGGGTGGTTTATGAAAAACAGAAATTTATTTCTCATAGTTCTCAGGCTGGGAAGTCCAAGATCAAGGCTGGTTTGCAGATGGCTGTCTTCTCCTCGTATCCTCACATAGTGGAGGGCAGAGAGAGCATTTCTCTCATGTCTCTTCTTATAAGGACATTAATCACATTAATGAAAGCTCCACACTCATGATCTAATTACCTCCCATAGACCCTACCTCCTAATCATCACATTGGGAATTAGGTTTTAATGTATGAATTTTGGGGGAACACATTCAGTCCATAGCAAGAACTCTAGGATACATTAAGTGAAAAATGTAAGATACAGAACAATGTATATAGTATGTACATTGTAGGTAAGAAAGGGGGGAAGGGTAAGAGTATATATTTGCATTTTCTTGCATTTGAATAGAGAATACTGGAAGGATTCATAGAAAAGTCTTTATTTACAGAGAGTGAAGGAGTATGATGGTAAGGATAGGAAGTATGTGAGACTTTCCAATATTTATTTTGTTACAGTATTTTAATTTTTGAACCATGCAAATATATTTCCTACTTAAAATAAAGTTAATAGTAATTAATTAAATGCACGTCTTCAGGACCTGATAATCCCACCTCCAGGAACCTATCCTATAGATATTTTCCCACACATTTACAAAGATACCCTGAAGGCTGTTTGCTGCAGTATTATTTTAACAGCAAATTTGAACCATGCAAATATATTTCCTACTTAAAATAAAGTTAATAGTAATTAATTAAATGCACATCTTCAGGACCTGATAATCCCACCTCCAGGAACCTATCCTATAGATATTTTCCCACACATTTTCAAAGATACCCTGAAGGCTGTTTGCTGCAGTATTATTTTAACAGCAAAAGACTGAAAACAACTTAAAGTCTATTAAACGTAAACTGGTTAAGTGAGTTAAATTACATCCATATAGTGAAGCCCTATATAGATGTTACAAAGAGTGTGAAATACGTATTGATGTGAAAAGCTCTCCAATTTATATTAAGAAAATGCAAGATAAAAACATTTTGCTCCCATTTTTGATAAAATAAATATGATGCATGCATATACACCCACCTGCATATCCTATATTCTTACTAAAAAAGAATGCACATGTACCATGTGAGGTATGTCTAAGGGTATGCATGGAAAATTTCTGAAAGTAAATACAAGAAATTATTACCATTGATGGCCTCTGGAAAGGGGGTGAAAATGTTTGGGGTAGGAAAGTTGCCTGCTTTTCATTGTAATGCCTTTTGAATTGCATGACTTTTACTGTGTGCGTGTTTTTCTCTTTCAATTAAAAATACTTATAGATAAACCAATAAATAAAGGTACATCTGTACAATGAAAATTATGCACCTGTAAAACAAACAAAGGGGGAAGCTCTTTATGTACTGATATAGAACACTCTCCAAAATACATGGTTAAGCAATTTACATTTTTAATTTTAGCTCCTTCAGGGTTTCCCAAACTATGTGCTACCTAGTTCATATTCTATCTGGCGATCGACTCACAATGCTTTTTGTTACTTTGAGTTTGATCATATTACATCTCTGCCTTTCTGATTAAGGAAGACTATTTTTTCTTTGAGCCTGCCTCTCTCACCTTTAAGACTCGATAACAGTCTTTGGGTTGAAATCCTAGCTCTTACTAGCTTATACTGGTAAACATGAACAACTTCCTCAATGGCTGTGACCCTCAGATCCCCTCTGTAAATGATCAATAGAATGCATCACAAGACAGTTGTAAGAATTTGAGACAATGTAAATATGTACTATTTGGTATGAGGGGACCCATGAGTAGGAATTCAACATGGTGGCTGTTACCCCATTAATATTCCTTGTGATATGGCAGTCAAAACAGCAGACAGGAGTGACCATACCCTGGCTTTGCACCAGGGGAGGCAAGGTTTTGTGTGTCATAGCCGAGGCTGTTCCAGAGGAGGCCCAGCATTTTTGGCTGGTCTTTTTGGCCACAGTAGCCTTAGGCTACTAGTATCTTAAAGAATTGGTGGATAATGATAGTTCAGAATTCATTATTCTGCGGGTTCAATTTGGGTTGTGTTCTTGTCTGTATGGGGTTATTTTACTGCCCCTCATAGGGAAGCTTGTTCCCATCTTGCAACCATGTGTTTTATCCACTGGTCTCACTCTCAGGACTCCTCTTGTTGGCCTCAGTTCATTAGGCCTATTTGTGTCTGTGTTATGAACAATGTTTTTCAAAACAAGAAGTGAGAGTGTCCATGTTGTCTTTCTTCACGTTTACAGAGTTAAAAAGAAAAACAACTGCCTCTCCAGGTTCTCTCAATTTGTCTTCCAGTGCAGCTCTGGGTCAGGTGGTCTCTCTGATTATCTAGTTGGCTTTCTGCCTTGATGCATTTATAGGGCCTTTTATTATTGACTTTGGAGCTCTTTATAAGGCACTCCAAAAAAACGTTTTAAAATAGTCTCCAGTGGGCAGTTTACATTTTGACTGCTCCTTTCATTATCCCCCTCGACACCCCTCATATGGTTCCCTTTCTTAGAATTAAATAACCACATGATGGCTCTTGGGCTCCACAACTCTTTGGGATGTTGAACTTGGCCCTGTTGTGGTCTTTATTACATACGGGTTCAGTTAGAGTCTCATGCTCTTCCACATTCATCACCTTTCTCCTAGTTTTTGTTTTCAGGTTATATGGCATCTTGATAAATTAAAGGCCAGTTAATGTCATATTGGTTTATTTTTTTGAGAAACCCTCTAAGAATCACTGACAATGTGATAAGAGCTGGTGCTCACAGAGTTGTGTGATGCATGAGAATGTAGTGGAACAAAAGGAAAATTGAAGGCCACCGTTTTCCACAAGTCCTTTGGTTCTGGGTGAATGTAAAGTCTCCATCTGCCATTAATTAATCCAGGATTTAAGAATAAAGCTTTGCCTGTCTCTTGAGTCTTATTTCACAGGCAACAGTACTTTGGAGACGATGACCCTAAAAACATAGACTTAGATTTTGAGTTCTCTTGCTTCTTTTTCCTGTATCATAGTTCCCCAAATACCAGTACAAGGCCTGCAACTCCCCATCTTCTCTTCCCTCCTCCACACTCATCTTCCCTAAAGACAGACCGGATGTTACTCTAGAGGCCAAGAGCTCAATGAATTGTGAGAATTTTGGATAGAATTTTATGGTTAAAATAGCTCTTCACAAGTCCAAGACTAATGTTCCCAAAGCTATAAGTGAGAGAGGACCCATGCACACTCCCATACCCCATTCGCATAATACGTTTCTAATACCCTTGTGACTATTTTAGTTAAAAAAGAATTCTATGCTTTGTATTCTACTTCAAAACATACCAAGAAGTTCAAAGGAGAGTGACTGCCACAAGAACAAATTCCTACTCAACCCATCCCATGATGTGGTATCTTCGTGGATATGTAGTAGCTAAATCGCAGGGGAGGAAACTAGCACACTCCCCTCTAAGAGAGAGAAGACCTAAAAACATAAAAGAAAGTGACATTTTGTACTTTGGAAAGATCTTCAACAAGCAGATAAATAGACAACACTGAGGTGTATTTCACTTATCAAATTGGGAAGAGTTAGAAAATGATAAAACCCAATGCTGGTGATGATGTGAGAAAACAAGCAATCATATTCTGCTGGTGAGAGAGTAGGTTGGAACAATCTGGAGGCAAATTTAGTGATATATATCAGGAGACTTAAAGTGTGCATGCCTTTTGACTTAACAATTTCACCTCCAGAAATCTATTCTAAGGGGAAAATGGGGCTGATGAAGAACCTAGCTTATTGGTAGTTTATTATAGCAATGATTATAAGAGTAAAAAATTAGAAAGACCCTAAAGGCCAAATAGTAGGGAACTGATCAAGTGGATTATAATACATAAGAATGATGTTACAGAAGAAAAAGGGCCTGGAAAGATGTTTATGATATATGAGTGAAAAAATGACATTAGAAAACAGAATGTAGAGTATTGTCTGACAATCCCCCCCCCCCAAAAAAAAGGCTGATGGAAAAACTTGTTGATCAACACAAGCCAAGATTATTAGGCTTACTTCAATAAAGAAGAATACTTCCTTGACAAAAAGTCTTAGTAGTATATCAGAAGAGAAGAGTTAGGAGAGGATATTTACAGGGATTTAGGGCCAGAGTCAAATGATTATAAGGTGGGTCTTGAAAGGCAGGGAACTGGTTGGGATTGTGCAGAGTTTATGAGACAAGAGCTGTGGATTGGTGGGAACAGTAAGGTGAGGTCTTGGAACAATTATTGTTGAGCAAGTTCTTGGTCTTAATAAGTAAGCAAGTATTTACTAGAACAAGTAGCAAGATATTTTTGTCTGGTCCCACTACTGTTTGGCACAGAAATAGGAAAATATACTTTGCCCCAGAATTGTTTATCACAGGGAAAGAAAAGTACATTGGGTTCATTGTCAATATTAGCTTCTTTTTGTTAAAAAATTATTCATATTTGGCCTTCAGTCAAGATAGTGGAATAGATGGTCCCCAGCATCACTCTCTCACACAAATCAACCAATTTACAACTATTAAAAAGCAATGACAGCCAATCTGGGGCCACTAAAGCTCAGGGAAAGAGGAGGAGAGAGCTATGGAGTGCATGAAGGTGGGAGAAATCATGATGAGAGAAAGAAAGGAATCACTCCCAACATTTTGTGCCCCAACCTCTTCAAGGCTGGAGCTGGTGAGCACACAGAGCAAGAACTAGCAAAAGCCACAGCTGTGCCCTTTGTATGAAGTTGCCTAGAGGCAGCAGGGGAGAAGAGGGCCTTGGTGGCCCCCAGGCCAGCAAGACCACTAACAAGGTTCCAATGGACCCACATAGGAGTGAGTAGCCACAGACAACTGAAAAATGGAGCCACTCAGAGGCTGGTGAGTCATTGCAAGGGCCTGCTCCATGGGAAGTGTTTGGAGTGTGGGTAGTGGGGGAGACAGCCCACCAAGGGAACACTGGGGCACAGCATGGACAGCTGATCTGCACCCCAATCAGCACAGGACCACTCAGTGTAGACTGGTCAGGAGTATAGAACTCCAGGGGCTGCAGTTTGTTGAAAAGACTCAGGCCCAGACCAGAGTTTCCACACAATCCAGGTGCACCAGACCTCACAAGTCCCAGATGCACATACAAGGTCATCAGTTAAAACTTGAGCTGCACAAAAAGCCTTTCCCAGGGAATCAGCAGCAAAGCAGCAATTTGGCTCAACCACAAGGCTCAAGTGCTGGTTCCCACAGGAAGTTCCCCCATTTTAGAAGTAATCAAAGGACAACAAACAGTTCCAGTGCAGAGTTTAAGTGGTAGGAACAGCAAATAATCCAACACAGAACTGAAAGAAAAAACAAAATACCCACAGATCAGAGACAAAGTTTGATATTGACTAGTAAAGGTCTAACACCACCAAAGAACATCTATAAAACCTAGAAGGACTGGAAGCCCCCTGGGCTCCCAAGCCAAGGAGGGGGAAGGGCTGTGGGCCTCAGCAACACCCCCCCACAACAACCACACCCAGCCCAGTGACAACCACCAGGCCACTGTCACAAGCACCCCAGGCTCCTGAGTCAGGGTGTTGGGGGGCTGAGGGCCTCAGCTTCACCCCCCTGACATCTGCAACCAGCCCAGCAATGACCACTGAGCTACCAGAGCACCTGCAACTGACCCAGAGATGACCAATCTGCTGCTGGAAGACTCCTCATTTCCCCTGCTGGAATGAGGGGGGTGCCATGGGCCTTGACCATGCTCCCTCTCCTTTCTCCTCCTCCCACCCTATTTCCCTCCCCTTTTCCTTCTTCCCCTCCCCATCAACTGCTCTGCAGCATCTTAGAATGTAAAAAAATATATATACTATTAATAAATTAAAAAAAATTTTTTTTGAATTCATATTTATATTTTATCTTACTGGAAAAAGCCTGGGAAGATAATTATTTACAAATTAAAGGTGGTTATCTCTGGGCAGAAGGATTACAGGTGTAATTAAATGTTTTTGCTTATTTATATTTTCTAGATTTTCCCTAATGAACATATACATTCAGAAAAAAAGATGCATTTGTTTAAATTATCTAATTTAGATAATTCCAGGACTGTAATATCTAGAATCATCCTCACTCCAAAGCTTCTAATCCATTTCTAAATATAATACCTCATCTAGGCACAGTTTTGTAGCCAACTTGGAAAACTAAGTTATTACCTCATTAGAACCCTACATTCCAATGAGCATTAGGCAGCTTTTCATTTTTTCAGCCAGACAGGTAAATGCTGTACAAACTGTTTTAGAAGAATCCATTCTTTGGCAGTATATTGGAAGAATGTTTAACTAACACTGACACCTATTTCTCTCCTCAGCTCTTTGTTATCACTCCACTTTCAGAATTACAGGACAGTGGTTGTCAGGGACTACAGAAATGGAGAGTGAAATCCAAGGTGAACTCTCAAGCCTGGAATACTGTCTTATGACCTCTCCAGTCAACCACTAATAAATAGTTTTGAGCATCTAATATTTGATGAGTGCGAGACAAGGTAAGGCATGGCACAAAAATTGGATAACCTTCACTCCATTCCTTCAAAGAGCTTAGTTTCTAATGGGGGAAAGGGTGGTGAGGAGTGACTAATACACAGGAAACAATTCCAGATAGATGCAAAATGGTGAAACAAAGCAATGCCCCACAGGTGGAACAGCACCTGATTCTGCACTGGTCTCTATCGAGACATTTGTTTTATGAGTAGTCTAGACTAAAAGGCCTTTAAAACTTGGAGATAAGAAGGTTTGGGGCATTAAGATATTCTAGTTAAAAGAAGGTTAAAATGAAACTTTTTTTCCATTTTCATATTTTTTATTGAAAATTTTTCTCAAAATTTGAGACTGCTTTATTTTTTGCATAAATAACTGCAGCTTAATGAATCTAATTGCAAGGACTCAGGGTCATGTTCATTGCATATAGATGTAAATTTCATTGAATGTAGGTAGAAATACAGGAAGATGATACGATGTGAATTGACTCCAAGTCATGCGCTATCATAAAAGAAAAAAACCCCATATAGACCAATACCTTATATCCGTGTATTTTCTGTTGATCAGCTTCTTTCCATTAAAGACCACTGAAGCACTTTCCAGTAGACTGAATGTTTCCATTGGATGAAATGTCATTGCTCTTAGAATAACCCTTTATTGTACTAGTACTAAGTACTCTTCATTAGAGATGGAGATTGTATAATCTCATAGACAAGGGGCCTTTGTAACTCCCTTCAGGAAACTGAGGCCCAGAAAAGGACCTTGCTCAAGGTCATATAGTAATTTAGTGATGGACCTAAGATTAGAATTTTGATCTTCCTCTCCAGTCTCATACCCCATGACTTTTCTCATAAGGTAAAACTTACTGGGGATTCTGGACATCTTAGCTACTAGACAAAAATAAAAGAGACACATCTCACAATGTCTTTGAGTATAATGAAGATGTTCTCATTTACAAGGTAGCTTTCTGGAAGCTTCTCTGGAACAGAACTCAGTCCTCCTCAATGTGAGGGACAGTCATTGCCATCCCACGCCCCTTGGTTTCTTCATAGCAGTTGAGGAAACCAAGACACAGAGAGGTCTCCCATGCTTCTAGCCCTTGACCTTCCTGCAGAGCAGACCCCCTGAATTCAAACAATGGAAGCATCTGCTGTCTCCTGGGTGAGCAGTCTGACAATCTAAGTGGCTATTAAAAACAACAAGAACAAAACTTGGCTAATATACCACCTAGGATGCTTTTGGCCACTCTTGATGAAAAAAAAAGCTGAGAAAAAATATCTGGGATGAATTATAGAACAGGAAATCCAGATTTAGGACCCGTTTCTGGGTTTGTAGATTCAGCAACTCAGTAGTCTCATCAAGGACCCAGATCTTCTCCCTGTTTCTTGCTGCATCTTGCAGTTTTGCCTTTGCTCTGAGGCTAGCCCCCAATGGTCCCAGAGGGTGGTAGCACTTCCAGGCCTCATGCCCACATCCAGAGGCAGTGACTTCAGGAGTCACTTTCTTAAGAACAAGGGGATCTTTCTCAGAAGTTCCTGAGCAAATCTCTCCACACAATACTTGTTGGAACTTGGTCAGGAGCCCACTGTGAAGCCAACCACAGCCAGGAAAATGTGTTTGGACTGGACCATTGGTGATTATCCCTTGGAACTTGGGATGAAATCACTGTCACCTGAGTCACATGAGGGTGTATATGTGAGTCATGGGGTGGATGGGAGTAGGGAGGAGTGGGGAGGTGTATTCCTGATGCAATCAGAGCTCTGCCAGAGGAAGATGAGGAGTCAGGATGGTGAGATGACCATCAGCCGCATCTGCTACACCTGCCTGAGCTCCAGGCTGCCTCTTACATCAGGACTCATACCCTGAGTTGGCTGTTTCATCCTTCCAAGGTAATAAAAAGCTGTTCTGACAGAGCCTGGAAGACATAGGACACCATCAAAACCTCTTCACCTTTTAGCAATATGAATGCTCATAGAGGTCCTCATCAGATGTGCTGACTTCATGGGAAACATACCGAGGACTCTGGGAACCTTAACCCAGGGTCAGTGATCTGGTGCCAAGAGTGGGATTTTCAGGCCGGGAATGCTGATAGGGCTAAGCCACTGACAGACGACAGAGAGTTTAGACACTGGCAGACCAATATTTTAAAGTATTCTGTAAGTCATACCTGGACTATCACTGTTGGCTTACACCCAGGTATGACAGTCCAGATGGAAAATGAGAAACATAAAGGGACATCAGTTTAACTTTTTACCTAGCCCATATACCATAAAAGAATTTTTTAACCTTGCTAAAAAAGAAATTGGTTTTTGGATGGACTGGTTCACAGCTTTTTGCTTTTCCTTTTCTTCTTCCTCATTTTCTTTTTATTTGTATTTAATTTTTAAGAAGAATGAACATATTTTCTTTTATAAGGGGAAAATAAAATAACTTTTATTTGGAAAAAAGAGGTATTTCATACTTGCCACTTAAAACAGAATAGGAAATCCACACCTCAAATAAGAAGTCTGGTGATCACTTTTGTAATATTTGAAAATAAACCAACTTTATTTGAATCATCAATACCAATCAGGACTGCAAAACAAATTTATAACTGGTTCCGATTCATGAGGAAAATACTCAGCTACATCTTCATTAAAAGGCATTTTACATTCATTAAGGCTTGAAACCAAGTCTTGTTATTTTATCACCACAGTTGAAGGTCTCAAGAAAATCAAGTAACCGTCATTTGGAGTGTCTTTATAGAATGAAATACTTGTTCTTTAATAAAAGCTAGGTGTTTTTGCTAAATCAGTTAACTCTCCAGCTTATAAAATGGGACAACCAGCTGGTCAGGAAAGTACAACAAATTCAAACATCAGCTAGATACTTTACATTTTAAATATATGCATGGTCAATACTGTAAAATCTCTAACTATGCACAAAATATCTTATATGATTGGATCCTTAAAACTATATTTTGCCAAAAAGAATGCTTTTATAGAAATACATATTAGCCCAAACCTTATATTGAGGCCATATTTTATTTTTGGTTGCACGGGGAATTGGGTCTATTTCCTTCAATAACATTAAAGTTATGCACACTTGGATCATACTTAATTGTGAGATAAAAGTATCGTGGCACTAAGCTGGGAAAAGAATATTGACCAGGGGAGAAGAATATGCCTTCATGAGGAAGATGCATGTTGTTGGATTTAAACGCTGAACAGCAATCACAGAAGACAGTGGTCCTGTGTGCAGAGGGCCCCACGGCCAGTGGTGTGACCACCTGTTCTCCTAACGTCAGAATCAGGTGCTTCCCATGCACAGTTCTTTCTCTAGTGCTTTCTTAAGATTCTTTGTAATGTCATAGATATAAAGAGTAATCCCTTGAGAATCATCAACTTAGCTTTAACCATGAGTTAATGTTTCCTCTTTCCAAGAACATCAGCATCTTGGTTCTCTGCAGTTGAGATGGCTCCTGGCCAGCGGGAATAGAGAGGAAGCACAGAAGTGCCCACTGGACATCTGCTGCTTCTAGACTAATTTCAGACATAGCCAGTTCCAGTGATGGAAACTTACTAGACAGCCAGTGCCTCCTGTCTCTGCCTCCATCTTAATTCAACTTGTTCAGGTCTTGCTGATTCCTGGGACTCAAGGTCTATTCCAGGTGTGATCCATCTTGCAATGATTCTTAGACTCTTGTATAATCTGTGCAGAGTGGCACAGGTGCTGTGAAGGGCTTCCTGCTGTTTCATTTGACAAGTGCTGGAAAACAAGTCTCAGGAAACCACCCTCTTGGCGTGGCCTTTTTCTGATGAAAAGATCAAGATCCCACTGGCCCCATCAGCACGAGAAGGGAACACTGAAGACAGTACCATTTCCTCTGAAGCTGAAACTAGTTTGGGATCGTGTGGCCAGATAAGCTGATACACTGCATTTCCCACTTTTCAACTCATTGTGTGTGGGGCCAGGTGGCTAGACTCCTTGTCTTAAAGAAGATAGCCATAGTTGTGTCTGTGATTCTGAATTCGTCAGGCATTTGACTTCCTTTGTTAGGAGATGAAGAAACTATGCTCTGGATCAATGAAGATTTTACTTACCCAACTCATCTACGGTTATTAAAATCTTATCCAATGCCTTTTCTCTGGGCCAACCTAAGAGGTAGACTGTCCTGAATAGATGGGTAAATTCTTCTCAGTAGTTCTGAGTTTGACTTATTTCTGCCTTTGCCTCCCACTAACCTACCCCACAAAGGAGAGAAATAAATACAAAATATAATAGGATCTCAACATAAATTGATCCCCTTTCTGTGCCACCAAAATGTTTTCTGAGGAATCAATATTTATTCAGGATCCATTACAAGAATTACCTCCTATCCTAAACTCTAGAGTGTGGGGTCCAAATTGCAAACCCTTTAATACTCCCTGAGTTGGTTCTTGGGACACCTAAGGACCTCACCACACTGTTGCTGAGAGATGATGTGCTGTGCACGTGACAAAGTATGGCCAAAGCCCAGAAAGGCTAAAGGATCTGGAGAAAAATCTCTTGAAAAAAAAATTGGAAAGTAATATTAATATTATTGCTATTTTAATATACTATGATAAATCTGGTCATAAGACACCATAACTCTAAGTCAATAGTCATTGCATTATATGATAATCTATAGCTGAAATAAGAAGCTATTTCTAAATTAAGCACCCAGAATGGCCTTCCTTCTACAACTTGTCCCCCCTTTTTAAATGGTTATAAATGATCGTATAACATCCTCTGCCCCCAGTTCCTTAATATTGTTACTTATAGAAAACTAACTCAACCACAGAAGGAACATCTAGAAACAACAATATTGATTTGGCTTGGCCTGTTTGTTTTTAAAGACTCGCCAATTCCCGATTCTGAATATCAAATCAGAGTCGTTAGTATTCTTCCAGCTCCTCTGGGGTGGAGGGCTTCACCTGGGGCTTCTGTTTTTTTCTGAGTACAACAGGATTTCATATTAATTAAAAAGCCTTCAGGATCATTGGAGCTCTCATCCCCCAGGAGGCCAGTTTGGAGCTTTTCCCTGTAGTAAAAAGGACTGTTTCCTCCCCAGTTCTCCTTTTTAAACATCTCTTGGGGCAAAGTTTCCAGGGATACCATGGAAAGGTTCCTGGAGAGGTGGAAATGAATCAACTCATTCTGTCTTTTCAAAGCTCTCTCAGGCTTATAAAATGTCCTGTTGAGAAATTTCCTCTTCCGCAGTGGCCTAAAGGAGACCTCCTGCTTCCTCTGCTCTGTTTAGATCATGGTCACATTTTTTTCTTCAGAGATCCCTGGAGTCAGGTAGGTGCAGCAATTGCTTGGGTTAGAATTTGTTGATGTTTCTATGGAAAGGACCCGTGCGGTCCTGCCCTCACTGAGAAATGAGCCAAGTCCGGGGCTTTCCGGCACTTGGGAGACTCCCCCTCTACCAGCAGGCAGCACAGAAGGAGGGATTGTTGAAGGTGAGGGCTTGTGGCCGATGGATTTTCTCAAAGGGTGCTCCTGGGGAGAAGGAGTTGATGATTAGTTCATTTTTCTTAGTTTCCTCTGCACAGGTCCCTGTGCTCAGGCCGGGCAAGCTTTTAAGGAGGTGAAACTCAAGGAGAATGACTAAGGAATGAAATATTAGCTAAAAAAAAAAAATTCTTCTTTTTTAAGTCTGATGGTACATATTTTTCTTCGAGTTCAAACCACATGGTCCCCCAGACATGTACTTTCTTCCTAAAGTGTCCCATGATCATGCGACCTCCCAAATCATCCATCAGCAGCTGCAGCTGAATCAGCCAGAAGCGGCTGCCCGAGAGCCCCTTGCCAGCAAACCCACGTCCAGGAGCAACTTGGAGAGACCAGGAAGACATTTTTGGCCAAGTCTTGGATTTGTATGATAAGGTTGGTATTCACATGACATCAGCAGTCCAAGGCTTAGGTAGATCATAAGACAGATGACCTGTCTAAAAGATCACCACGCAACACTAAGCCTCATAAAACACTCCTTTATCTTCTCCCATCCCACCCCCTCCCACTCTCATCTGCTTTCTCCTAGACCCCAAACCACTCTCTGATAAGCAGTCAGACCCAGGCATGTCATGTCCATGGCAATAACTACTTCTAGGCAAGCAAACCCCATGGCTGGTAGACCCCCGTGGGCCTTTTGGCATTGACACTGTCCCCTCCCCGCCCTAGTCACTCCAGTTTGGAATTGTATGCCAGTTTCCTTTGCTGGCAAGGCCCGGCCAGCATGAAAGCAAGGGTCAGCGTTGGCCAGGTGCACAGCAGCATTGCAACATTCCTGGCACTGCAGCAAACTGAGAATGCATCTGAAGTGACTTTCCAATCTGGCCCTCAGTGCCCAGTGACAGGAGTGCCAGAAGTAGCAAGTGACTGAAGGTGTGCTTGCCAGATGCCAAAATCCACGGACAGCTTGGCCCTTCTCCATTCCCTCACTCTGTCTCCCCTAACTGGGCGAGGATCTCTTTGTCATAAGAACTGAGATGGCATTTGTCCTTGTCCTTGAAGTTACTGACAAAGAGGAAGGTAGAAGAGGAGCTGGCATTGCATGTTTCTACAACATCTGAGAAGATATTTTGATATTGGCAAAAGGGGCCAGTGACTGTCCCATATGGGCTCTCCAATGCTGACAGACACCAAATACACAGAACCCAGATCTGGCTGGCAGCCTGCGAGGTGACTGCTTCTGCTGCATGCTTGCCACATTCCTGGGTATGAGGCCGGGGATGGTGCTGACCTTCATAAGAGACAGCAGGCTGGAGTTCTGGGGTGCCAGCAAGAAGAGGCCTAATTTAAACGGTGTTTCCCGAGGCAATGAGGAAGAGGAGTCTGTGAAGCTGGAGTCCTTTGGGAGAGGTTGAGTCCTTCTACAGCAGGGATGGGGCCAGATGGCCCTGCTCAGGATCGGCTGAGGCGCTTGGCGACATCTGCATAGGCCAACTCAATCTCACAGTCAGCTGCACAGGTGTTGGTGAACTCGTCCCGAGCATAAGCGTTCTTGAGGTACCGCCACAGGCCTGTCATCTCAGCTGGGAAGTCATAGTTGCGGTATTTCTTGGCCACAATCTAAAACAGAGATGGCAGGACAGAGATGAGTGAAGACATGCAAGGGATCGGTGGAAGGCACTGTGGCACAAGCCACTGTGTGTGTATGCAGCAGGAAAACCTCCATGCACCGCGACAGCCACCAGCAAAACGCTGGTGATGCAAGGTGGCATTGCTGCCTTCTTTTCATTCCATTTTATTTTACTTTATATTTCTTAAGTAAATACAATTTGCCCTTGGACCTAGTGGTTCCGCTTACAGGAATTTTTCCTTAGGAAATAATCACGATGTACACAAAGATTGAGCTACACAATTATAATCACAGGACTATTTTGAATAGCAAGAAATGGTGCACAATATCCAACAAGACATGAATAGATAAATATATCATTGTACCTAAATACAATGGTGTACTGGAAAGCCATTAAAAATGATGCTGCCAAGGAAAATCCAGTGATCTGGAAAGCTCTTCAACATGAACTGTTACAGCTAAGGTGCAGTATAACACGTTTGGAGAAATCTGTATGGTGATTAGAAGTATATATACCCATAACATATTTACCAGTAGTTATTTCTAATTGATAGAATTATAGTAAATTTTTATTTTCTTCTTTCCCTTATCCACTTTATTTTACATAAGCATCCTTATTTACAGAAGGGAAAAAAAACATAAAAAGGAAGTTGGATGTTGGAATACATATGTAGGTTCAGGTGATGAGTTGGGAATGAGCAGATAGTGGCTTCCGTTCTCTACCTGGCCTGCCACACGTGGGGCTGTGGACCAGCAGAGTTCTGGGGAAGTGGTGCTCGTGCTGAGGGAACCAGTAGCATAGTGGGTAAAATCACGGGTTCTGGATCCCAACTGACTGGATCCCAACTGGCAACATTTGTAATTCTGACTTAACAGCTGTGTGATCCTGAACAAATTACTTAACCTCTCTGAGCCCCACTTTCTTTATCTGTAAAATGGAGTTGATAATAGGACCTGCCATGGAGTAAAACACATAAAATACTTAGAGGAGTGCCTGGCACATGTTAAGTACTTAATAAGCATTACCTAATGTTATAATTCATTGAGACAGCTTCTATCCATTTGCATACATTTCCTTAACGGGTGGGGGCAGGGTGTTCTCTTTAATGAGGTCCCTCTAGACAGGGTGGCTTCATGGTCACGTGACCTGTGCAGTCTCACTGGGCCTTGCACTCAGAAGGGCCCTGCTCTTGGGTTAATGCTCTGATGTCAATGTGTGGAAATTCTTACTCATTTTTTGATAAACTCCTTTTTTCACTGTGCAGTGGAGCCTGCACATTAGCTGGCCCTGCCTCTAGCCCTTGGGGGCTGGGGTAGGGGAAGCAAAGGGTAGTATCACTTTTGAAGCTCTGACTTCTGACTCCTCCCCTTGCTTTCTTTTTTGCAGAGGGTCCCAGACCATGGCCCAGGGATCCTCCCACTCGGAGAACCCCCAGATTAGCCACTCTGGGTGATGGTCATCTTCATGGTGGTACCAGTGATGGGTGGAGTGCCCCAGAAAGCTGTGCTGAGTGAAGGACGACGACGAGCTATTGTGTGAAAAGCTCACTGTCACAGACAGGCCCAGATTCCCAGCGAGGAGGCATTTCCCCCTCCATGCTGCTAGGCCAGTTTTGAACTTCCATTGCAACACTCAGCTATATTCTATTCTGAATAGCAACTACTGTGCTGGTATCCTGTCTCTCCTCCAGAGCTTGTGAGCAGTGCTAAGGATAGGAACCACAGCCTCTTCATTTCTGTACCCCTCAATAATCCCAGTAGTGATGCTGATCAGAATTATGACAATAGCAAATGTGTATTCACTGTGTGCTCAGTTCCAGGTACTGCCTTAAGTACTTTGCGAGCTACTTAACTCTCTAAATAACCCTATGAGGAAGAGTCTATTATATTCCCATTTTACAGATGAGAAAAGTAAGGCAAAGAGAGGTTAAATAAGTAGGAATTCGATAAACAGCTGTATTTAATCTTTACAATCTCCAGTTATCCTAACATCAGACAAGGTGCAACTAGTGTTACGTATAATCAAATCACTTAATCATTTAACTTTAAAGACTGAAGATCCTTAGCAATGAACAAACTGGAGCCACGAAGATTAAGTAATTTATACAGTGTTACACAAGAAATTAATTAATTTAACTGATATCTATTGAGTAATCATTAATATTTACTACAGTCCCTGCTTTCTAATCCACAGTTTTTCTCACGCTGTCACTCAGCCCTATGTAAATGATATAGAAATGGGTCTACTCAGAGCCCCTCGTGTGCCAGTTATCAAGCTGTCATTGCGTTTCTCCAAACCTACCGTCTATTTGCTTCTTGGCAATGCTGGGGCTTGGACTGTGCAGACCACATCTCTGCTTTACCCACAAGTCCTTTTAGGCTCTGCCAAGAGGAGTTATTGGAGAGAGCCTGCGAGGCTGGAGGAGGTGGGGGAGAGGGAGAAGCCCCTTCTTTTTGGCTTCCCATTCCTGTCAGAGTCTCCAGTTACTTCCAGTAGCAGCAGCTGAATCCAGTTTGCCGTTCTGACAACACTCATAGGACCAGCTTCATCACACCGGCTCAGAGAGGCCAGCACACCGCAGGGACTCTGCTGCAGAGCTTGGGCCCTCGCCCCAGTTTAGACCCCAGCACTCCCCCTCAGAGGCCCGAGGTCCAGCCCTGCAGGGTCCCTCAGCTGCAGGGCCCCCACATTTCTAAGTTTTAATACTTCTGAACACTTCCCTTTGCTCTTCCTGCCCTAGGGGTAGAAGCTGCCTCCAAAGGGCGGAACCCTGAGGTGCATTTTGCCTCCCTGTTCTTCAGTACGCGGCACTTCTTTATAGTAAATTCTCCCAGTTAAAATAACCGATTTCATGTGCTGCCAAAGAAGCCAGCCCACAGTGTTCCATCCAGCTTAGGCGTGGTCAGTAAGCAAAAGTGACGGAACCGTCACCATGAGCAATGCCACCTCTTCTCCTTGGTCTCCCTCTGCTCATAAGCAGGCGAGGGCCCCTTGGGTTTGCCTAAGTGTCTCTGAGAAGAGGAGGTCCTGGATAAAGAGCAAATCCAGGCAGGAGTACTGGCCTGACTAAGGGAACTAGCTGGAATTAGCCAGAATAGACAAAATCGCACATTAAGGAGAAGGAAGCTATCAAAAAAATTTTCACAATTACACACTGATTGATAGAGCAGCCTCATGTCCTTTCACACTGAAACTTTATTTTTAGGTTTTAAAAGGATAAAGTATTAGCTTTAAAGCAGCAGAAATGCAACTCATTAATATACATTCATGTTTATATTTGCATGTCCCTTCCTGTTTGTTTCAGGGCTGAGCATGGTCACTGTGTTGGGCAAAGGTCCAGAGGCAGCTGAGAAAGGCCCACAGATGCCCCTCCTGCCGCAACCTGTGCACCCAGGCCTTGGCCCTGAGCTGACCATTTCCTCACCCTCTGGCTTGACTTTGGGGGATGAGAACTAGTGGGGAGCCAGGCAAGAGAGTTCAAAGGCCCTCAGTGAGCCCCAGGCCAGAGCAACTCAGGGTCCCTGGATGGAGATGAACCTGAGAGTGAGCCAGGCGTGTGGCAAGGGCGTGTGGGTGAGGACACGCACGTCAAGCTCTGACAGTTCCTTAGCAGGAACGTCCATGCTCATGTTCTGAATTTGCTCTTTCATATGAAAACAGTTAGCTCCCACAGCCCAGATTAAGTTTTGGCGGCTGAAGCCAAACTGGAGGCCTGACTTGGCTCCCCCTTCGCTCTTTCTGAACTTCAGAGGTTTGCCAGGTCCCTGGGATCTGATAAGCTGGATCAGCAGAAATCCAAGGAGACAGGGGCTGAGTCCCAGGCTTTGTTCCCTTGCAGGCCATCCTCTCTCTGATCCCCAGTTTTCTGATCCCAATGAACACCCCACTGAATGCCCTCCAAGGACAGGGGCTTAACTTAGTCATTTAGGGCCAGAAGGAACTGAAGAAATCATAGGATGGAACATGAGACCTGGGAGATCCGTTTGTTTGCCTTATTCAACAAATGATTCTTGGGTGGACAGTCAATATGTGTTTGAGTAAGAGTGAAAGAAAGAAGGAGGAAAGGAAGAAAGGGAGAGGAGGCAAGAAGGAACATATCTCTTCTTTTAGGCACGAGAAAAATGAATTCCAGAAAGGTTAAATGATTTGCCCTGCTCAGGCTGGTGGATACAGGACCAGAACCTGGGTCTCCTAAGCTTTCCATCAAATCACTCTGACACAGCGCGACTGAACTGGAATCATATCATCCCTAATGGTGCTACTTGTTCCTTAGGAAAAGGAGAATAAAGGATGCTTTGGTGGGTGGGGCATGCGGTAATGAATAACTCCAAAGAGACGTAGCTTGGCTGGACCTACGAGTGACCATTGGCTTGGCCCCAAACCCACGCATCTTCATATGAACAGATTGTACTTGCCATCAGCACAGGCATACATAATTTCCTCCCAGTTTTCGGCTTTGACCGAGGCCTGTGGGTACACTAGTGCACACACAGCTAAATGATTTAACTCAAGTTGGTGTGCGCTCTGGCTGGAGGGAAGCCTGCATTTTTAGCCCAGGACTTTAGCTGAAAAACAGTAGGCATATACCCAGCTCATAAATGATTGATTCTGATTCTTCTCAGTGAAGGGTAGGAAGAAAGGGTATCATAAAGACACACTCTAGGTGATCAAATGGTCGATCAATGAATATTTATTAAAGGGCCACTATATAACCACCATCATACTTGAAGAAGGTCCAGTCTTCACTGAGCTTATTGTCTGACTGAGGTGAGATACTCAGGTGCAAAAGTGGAGAACGTATGACTGTATAATTTCACTGTATTTTTCTCTAGGCAGGTGAGGGTCAGAAAAGGATGTGGGAAGAAGTGTCAGTTTAGAGAACTTAAGGGGATACAACCGCTGTCTTCAAATGAGATGAAGGAGAGCAGAGCTGTTCTGTGTTGCTCCAGAGAACAAATGGGTAGCAGGGAGGCATGCTTGGGCTCAATATCAGGAAGAATGTTTTAATAATCAGAGCTGTTCAAAATGGTAGGACTAGCTCATTAGGCAGAGGGCTTCTCCTCATTAGAACTGTACGATCACAGCTTCAAAGAAGCCTATCACAGGCACAGCAGAAAGTGGTCCAGTTTGGGGTGGGAGATTATTTTAGATGACCTCTGAATTTCCTTCTTTCCATCTCTCAGATCCTAAGATTCGTTGTATAGGCATGAATTATGCTGCATGTTGCAGATAGTCAATAAGCGCAATGGTAGCAAGAAAATGATGTCGCCTCTTGCAGCCTCCATCTCTTCAACGGAGGGATGGGGAAGATGGTGGGGCCTACCCTAGGGCGCTGCTGAAGGGAGTGAGAGGGCGGGTCCGTGCCCAAAGAAAACATGCACATGAGGACACATCTAATAGAGATGTTGGGGTGTGGCCAGTGAAAACCTGTGAGGAAGAGGCCTTTGGAGTGATGACTATATACAGTAATGACAATTGTAGCTATTATAGATTAAGCCTCTACAATGTGCCAGGCACTTTCTTACCATATTTACTCTCCCAACAACCCTAGAAGTAAGCAACATATGCCTATTTTATAAATGAAAACTAAAGCTCAGAGAGGCTACACATCCAGCAAACAGTGCACGCTGACCTTGGGTCCCTATTCATCTGGCTTCAGAGCCCAAGCTCTTGACCACTGGGTGGTATAGCCCTTAACTCATCCACAGACGACCTGGCCTATGATGGAGTCAGATCCCATAAGCACCTGCTGGTAGAGCTCTCTTACCTTGACCACATGGAGCTTGGGCAAGAGATTGCAGTCAGCCAGGGTCAGCTCATTCCCATCCAGGAACTTGCGCCGGGACCCCTTATCATCGTCCCCGCGAGTGTTGGCATCGATCTCCTCTGGGAGAGGGGTGTTCAGGTAGTCATCCAGTTTCTTCAGTGCCTTGGTCAGGCCTCTCTCAAGGGCTGGCATGGAAGAGCAGAGGAAGGGTCTTTAGTCAAACTTCTGGCCAGTGGCTGCAGTCACTGGGTGTGCAGAGTGGGGTAGCTCATCCCAAATCCCGTCCCTCTTGTCACACTGCCAGTTTGCCACACACTACAGAATACCTGGCAGCATTAACATGATACAGTAGAAGTGTATTAAATACCTGAAAAGGCAAACCCTAACCCACTAATAAACACTAGCTAATCCTTTTTTTTTTGAAAAAATATATAAATGTAGAAAAACAATGGTTATATACCAGAAATATAAGGAAAAGATAGGTACCAAAGTTTTATAATGCTTAGCTCTAGCAGGAGCAAGAATAGGTCAACTTTTATTTTCTTATTTTGCTTAACTATATTTTGCCAATATTTCACAATAAACCCACATATTCTATTTTTTTAAAGAAAGAAAGCTATTAAATAAATAAAAAACTGTGTAGAAGTCCTAGATCAAAGATATGTACCTGGTTTTGTGGAAGCAATAACTATGGCTAACACAATCTGAGCAGAGTTGGGGACAAGGCCTCCAGGAGCATGTGGCATAGGAAAGAGAGCAGCCCTGTTTGGTGTTGCCCTCAGAGAAGGGATGGGTATCAGGGAGGCATGCTTGAGTTTCATCTAGGGAAGGCAGCCTAAAAATTAGACTTGTCCCAAATGGAATGGCCAGTGCACCAGGCAGTGGACTCCACCAGAGATATGGAATCACCGCTGCATGGAAAGCTGTCACGGATATGGCTCAAAGAATGAATACCTAAAAGATGATAATGTGGAAGAGAGCTTTTACAGTCTTGCTCCAATAATTATCTATGAAGTAATCCATATGGACACATGAGCAGAACAAAGTGCTCAAGAGAACAGCTGTGGGAAGTCACTGTCACCTAGAATCTCACAGTCCATTCTAATCACAGAACACTGACATTGGAACTTTGAGCTCAGATGACAGACGTGGTGGAGATGGCTGGCTGGGTCCTTTGCCACTGCACCTGTGCTAGCAGCCCCATCGTCAAGGGCTGTTTTCCACACTCTGGTTTACAGTATGACACTGAGATAATGGGAGTCAGTCCTGATGTTAATTCCAGCAGATACAAGGGGGGTGTTGTCTTCTGGAGGAAGAGTCAAGAGGACTGGACTCTTGTCCAGATTTTCCCAAATGTGCCTTCTGTTAGCCACTCCTCACATAACCCACTTTGTCTTTTCACAGAAGGCCTTTTGTCTGAGACAATAGAATGACACCAGCCCAAGGTAAATCAATTGAACGCTTACTGGAACGTTTGAAAACTGGTGGGGGCTGGATGTCGTTTCTCAACACTTCCTTCTCCCTGGTGTGGCATTTGAACTTGCACATCGTCATCTGCTTTGAGTTTCCAGTCTGGGAGACTAGAGTAAGCAGGGCTGGGAAAAATGCTTGATAACTGGTGGGGGCTGGATGTCGTTTCTCAACACTTCCTTCTCCCTGGTGTGGCATTTGAACTCGCACATCGTCATCTGCTTTGAGTTTCCAGTCTGGGAGACTAGAGTAAGCAGGGCTGGGAAAAATGCTTGAGTTCCCTTTAGTAATTGTCTAGACTGTGATGGGATTGCAAGACTATTCAAAGGCAAAGACTATTCAAAAGACTTATTCTGCTTTTCCCCATAACACTTGTGCTTTACATTGGGTTTGCTTGCTTACCCAGGTCCCTCTGACCCTTTCAATTATGGAGATTATGGCAAAATCTTGATTATAATGAAGAAAGGAAGAATCAAATATTGTGCTTGTCAAAATTTGACCAACTGATATCATCAAGGGAGAGATATAGGATAGGGAATGGGACATTGCAGCATTCTAATCCCAAACACCCCTTGGAGACCTGATCAGCCACTGCACAAGCCTGTGCCCAAGTCACTGGGTCTGGGAACTATCATGTAACTTGGTAAAGAGGTCTAGAATAGCAACAGAGCCTTCTTGGCAAGATAATTTTGGATAAATTTCAACTATCTCTCTAGTGATTCCTTGAGATGGAAGGGATAAAGTTTGGCAACAGGAGTGGTTGTCGCTTTTTGTCACAACTGTGACATACCGTGTAACTACCTAGTGGGTATGTCCTGAGCATGTCCTCTGTGTGTCTATTCTGTCACTTGCATTTGTGTACTTATGATCAGGAATGTGAAGGGTGAAGTTGGTGATAATCCTGGTAGAGAGAAGAGGAGACTCAGCAGCAGGGAAGGGGCCAGGTGGCCTGGAGCTAGCGTGTGTATAAATTGTGACCCTGCCCAGGGGGATTTACTGTAATGCTGCAGAGGCTTAAGCTTCAAGGTTCCCTAATTGCATAGGACCCTTCCAAGGTCTTTGACCTGATTTTTCAAATTCCTTATTTGTATTTATTGCACTGGTTTCAGACTCCACTAATCCTATATCTGTTCCTGATCCTGGAACTTGGGTGTGACCTTGGGAAAGTCCCTCAGCTTCACTGAGCTCAAAAATGAGACTAATGATCCTTAATCCTCATAAGGCGACTGTGAAGACAAACTCAGATAAACGAAACTAGGACATCAGTTAATGGTAGTTATTGCTACTGCATTACCAAATGTGCTGGTGCCATGCCCTATACTCTTGGTCAGTATATTCCTGAAAATTCCAAGGTGTGGCAGAGAATGGGAGTTTCTAAGCTCCCATTCTGAGACGAAGACTCTAGAGGAGAAGTCAGCAACCTGGAACTTTGTTTCCCTTACTTATTTAATGTACAGCCAAAGCCCTGTCCCTGACGCTCCCTTGAGGTCCTCCCCAGGGACAAGCCGTACTCTAGGCACAGCCAGAGAGAAGTAGACTAAATGGGCCTGTAGACTAAAGCACTGCTGTATTACTGAATAACAAATGGCAGCATGGAACATTCTCTGCCAGCTCTTCCCCTCCTACCTGGCAACTCATTCCGCTGACCCTGGCTCAGTCTGGCATCTGTAGAATTTAATTATCTCTTCTGGTTGACGGCACCCAGGTCTTGAAATCATTCACATTGAACTTTCTTCTCTGGTAAGAGTCAGGGGTGTGTGAATGAAACCAGAGTGACAAAAGATGTTAATTCCTTCAATGCTTATATTTGAAACTCTTCCTCTAAAAGACTTCCTTTGAGTAGCGGATGGGGAAAGCCTCAGACTACATACAGCAGGTGAGCAGAGGTCGGGGCACCCGAGACCCAGGGTCTCGAACATCCCTGGGACTTGATGAATATGCAGTCCTTTAACTGCTTTCTTCTCCTCTCCACCTCCGCTCCCCATAAAGATTTATTCTGTACCACACACAAATGCACGGGGTAAAATATGTGACGAGGAAACGAGGGGAATAGTTCATAAATATTCTCAGCCATATGCAAACAATCTCAAATTTATTTTTCTCCTTTTTAAGGAGGAAAAAAAATCCACCCATTCCATGATCACTTCCAGATTCATTGAGGTTGATATTACATAAGACCCAATATTGTTTTCTCGTCGTAGAGAAATAATGACTTGGAAAAGGCAATTTGAGCTAAGAAAATAATATACTCTTACCAGGGCATGGAGGCTGAATGGGGACTGGGGAGCCAAGACTCTAACCCTGCCTCCAACAAGGTCTTGCAAGCACAGCTTGGCCCTGGTTTGCTGGCAGGCTTGATGCAGCACGGGTGCTGATGAGCACAAAGACCGGCAGTACCCCGGAGGCTTGAAGTTCACATGGAGAGGAGCAGATGTCCGAGGGGGGTTTTAAAAGGAAGAGAACAGCTCTGTGGACCTAGGTGGCTGCTCTCAGTTTCTAATGCATGGTTTTTCTCTGGCACATGCTCTTGTGGCAGAATAAGAGCCAGGGGCCCACCTCTGACCATTGTCTGCAGCCTGCATGGGTATCTGTTCAACTCTTCCATGGAGAAAGAGATGGTGCCTTTTCCCAGGCCAAGGACCCTCTGCCCTCCTCTGTTCCTTTCACTGCACTCATCCCCAGCAACAGCA
>NW_007726286.1:1804-7982 GCF_000696425.1 Galeopterus variegatus | reverse complement strand
CAGGCCAAGGACCCTCTGCCCTCCTCTGTTCCTTTCACTGCACTCATCCCCAGCAACAGCAAGCAAATACACTCACTGAATTTCTGAAGTGATCCAGGGATGTTTATGCCACCTATTGTTTAAACACACAGTGAGGCTATTAGATGGGAACTATTATTCATCCCCATTTAACAGATAAGGACACTGGACTTACCCAAGGCATATACACTCATGCAAGCACACACATAGCTGGGTCCTTAAACCATCCAAACTCCTCCTGTGATGTACAGTGAAAATGTGCCTTTGTTTTTAACTGCTATGGTCTTTCTTACACACTCCCATCCCTGGGTAGTGGGAAAGCGACTACAACGATTTTAATTTAGTCCATTCTGGACCACAACTTAGTCTGATGTAATAATCTAAATAGGCCCTCTTGAGAATTCTCAGTCTCTATTGCATAAAAATGCTGTTTCTCAGAGATCCTGCCTCTCCCTTGCTCTTCTCCCTGGGTCAGTGGAGCTGGGGGATGGGAGAAGAGGCTCCTGTGGCCTCATGGCACTGGGAAGATGGGAGTGCTGGAGTCTATAGGGTGGGAGGCTTTGGGAAGCTCATATGGGTCTTGCATCTCTTCTCAGTTACGCTTCCTTCCATGGGGACGTTGGCCTTAAGGAGTCAAAGCCCTGGAAGGACACCCATGTAAAGCACCACATGGAGCTCCTAGACACCTCTCTAGTTCCCTGACTCCCCAGCCTCTCTCTTCTTCTTCATCCCCAAATCCTCTGAGCCGGAAGTGGTGTGCTTTCCTTGTAGCTTTCCTGGGTGAAATGTCCATCACCATAGAGCAGCAGGCCTGCCAGCCTAGCTGCACAGGCAGAAGGGCTATCTGACTCTTTGAGCCAAGTCCTCCAGGCAGGGTTCTTGATGGGTGAAAATTGAGAGATAAAAGAATTTAGAAAATGTTAAGACAATTGTTTGGGTTGCAAGGCTACTGTCTCGTTGAAAATACTATTTTGAATATCAGAAGCTCCATATTGAATTCCTTTTTCTCTCCTTAGAATTCCTTTTACAGAAATCCTTATCTCTCTGAGGCCAATGGATGCTGAGGATAGTTCAGAATCATGGACTTCGAAAGACAAAGAGAAAAATATTTTCAAAATAATAGCTCTATTATACAAGTTAGGAGCAAAAACCAGTATTTAAAAATAGGGTTGTTAGATTCCAAGTCTTAAACTTCTTCCACTGTGCAAGGCCACTTCTGGGTGCCAAGGACTTTCCCAGGGCTTCTTGATATCCATATGGCCTGCCATGTGCTGCAGACTTTTCTCACCCACCCCCATTCCCCTGACAAGAGAGAATATCCCTCCTTTATGCCCTACCTTCCAGCTAATTTGATGACATATTTGTGTTCTAGAAGTTTTCTCTGAGTAGAAAGCCTCCCATGACCCTTCACATCATTTCTCAGCAACAAATACCAACTCTGCCTGTACACGGGGCCAATGCTGTCATATGGTCTGTATGACAGTGAAACATCTGGGTGAAAAGTAAAAAATCTATTTGGATTATGAAGAAAGCAATATCTAGATATTGAGAAATACCTGGAGGACTGAATGACATTTTTATTTTTCATGTTCTCATTTGAGATCATGGCCATATAACCAAAGGGCACATTAATAAAAGTGCAGCTGTGGTTTGAGGGAGGTCACAGTGGAGGTTCTCTGGCTGTCACATATTCTTGGAGAGAAAATACAAAGATAGCCACACCTCGTTGACATCTGATAGTTTAAAACATGAATGATAATATGATGGGAACAAAAAAAATTAATAAGAATTTAATATCATCTGTCCCTCACCATTTATTTCAGGAGAAGCCCTTTTCCACGCCATGCTATGGGAGAGGAGGAGGAACTGAGAGAGGTCAGATTGCCCAGGGCGGAAGATCCAGGAGAGAGGGGCACTGGTGCTGCAGCAGGCCCGGGGGAGTAAGGAAGGGAGAGGAACGGGGGAGGTGCCAGCACTGCGGGCAGAAGTGTAGATGCTGTCACAGAGCACAATTTTGAGAAGAGACAAAGATATTCTAAGGGGATTTTTAGGATGTTTGGCTTTGTGATGGGAAGTGTAACCTCCCCGCCCCCATCCAAGGAAATGCTACGTAAAGATCTACATTTATCTTTTTCAGTTGCCAAAGTCTTTAGAGAGTGAAGTGACCCAGTTACAGTTGGGTTGCGTGAGTATGAATAACCACACAAAGGCAAAATTACAAAGCGGGCAGAAACTGGGGTGCTCTCATCCACAGCGATCCAGCGACCCTTCTAGATTGCAGAAAAGGTAAGGGGTGTCTGGTGCTCATGGTCCCTTTGTCTCTTAAAGCATTGTCTACACTGGTCTTTAGAATAACTAAGTTAGAAACGGCAGTAGGGTTTTAGAAGATGGGAAGGGGGCCTTCTTTCAGGTTTGCTGGGCCCTCTGGCTGTGTTTGCATGTCACTAGGATCATTAAAGAAGGAACAGAGAAGGCCTGGACCAGTCAGGGAGCCAAGAACCAGACTCCCCTGTGAGGACCTGTGATAACAAACACAGTAGCCAAGAGGCATGTTGACTCTGCTGAGTTTGAATCCTGCCACTGGTGATGCTTGTTCACAGGTTGCTGTTAAAGCATCTTCTACGGTGTTTGATGTATTATAATTACAGCTATAGAAGTTTATGAGAGGATGGGAGGAAAGAAGACACTGAGCAAAAGACAAGAGAGCAAGAGATTAGCTCAAGGCAGAAGTTCCCTGTCTGAAATGAGGCTTTTCTGAATATCCTAGAACTTTCTAGGTCCAAGGAGAACCTGGAGAGTTGTTAAGAGAACGAAACTCACTTTTGCATTTCCCTGCACTGTTAGGGATCCACAGCTGCCTTGGCATCAACTTGTGTTTGGTGTTGTTCTCTCCAGCCTACATGGCTGTGTCCAATTTTCTTGGTCTGATAGTTTGGAGAATTCATGTCCCCCTTTGGCATCATAGCAAGAACACTGGACTTGGCCTCACAGCCAGAGAGGAGGATGTTGTCAAATCGGCCCTGGCTGTGGAAGACCCAGGGGTTCACATATGGGAAGCAATCCCCAGGCCCCCGTTTCTCGGCACCGGTGAAAACAGGAAGGCGGAAAGACAAGCAGCCGTTTACGAGATAGCAAAATGCAGTAGCAACGTCAACACATGCCCTCCTGCTGCCTCGTGCGGTGTCAGAGGCCGCACATCCTGGCACAGGTATCATCTGCTTGATCTAGAAAGGATTTCGGCCTTGGATGGGGGGATAAATTAAATGACAAGCTCATATAGTCCTTTCCAGGAAGAGGCCAATAAATGATTCTTACTCCAAAGACAGGATTCAAGTCTTACAACTACGGTGAATTAGGATACAGGACACTGCTGGAGGCTCCCCACCCGTTTTTTGGTGGAGGCAATCACCGAGTGAATGGGACACTTTCTGATATATTTCCACGGAATTCAGGCACTTTTCCTTAAGGAAGATACATATTTTCCATACAGCTTCTTCCCCAAGCTCTGAAGGGGATCCTTGAGAAGAACCATCTTTTTGTTTTGATACAGATCCACAAATCAACCTTATACAGGGTACTTCAAAGAGTTCATGGAAAGATTCATATTATCTTTTAATTCTATTTTTCCATGAACTTCATGAACTTTTAATAGTACCCTCGTATCTGGCTTATGCTCAGAAGTATTATGCCAAACAACAACAAAATACTTTTGTTTTTTTAAAGGCAAGAACCTTTGGCCATTATTTGGCTGTGTTTGAAACACCAGCACGATAAGACTTTAGGACAACCTCAGCATGCCTTTCACATAACATTTTTTTTAAGTATGAAGAGAGGTATGGATAATATAACAATTCCAGATCCAGATAATTTTCTAAATATCCTAAAAGTCACAGTAAATTTGAAGAGAAAGATCATCACTTAGGTCTTCACATTCAGGTTTCCTTTTGTGTACACAGTCTGTACATAGTCTGTATCGACAGGAGGAGAGACAGAGGCAGAAAGAGACTGGTTCCGAATGAAGGAGGAAACTGCAGAAAGTCGCCGGGGCACAAGGCGTGAGCTGGAGGGACCAGGGAGAACGTGTTCCTGATTAGGGCGGCCTCCCAGTCCTCAGCCGTGGGGCAGTGGCGACCCCTTCTGGCCCCTCCTTAAGCAAAGAAAACTCCTCCACATTTTCCATAGAGAACGTGTGTGTGTTTTCTATTAGGCTTTCCAGAAACTCATAAATGGTTGTAAAACCCATTGTGCTAATAGAAAGAACGACATAAATGCTGACTGAAGCTATTAATGCTGGTTGTAGTTTATGTAGCAGACTGAACCAGACTGAAATCTGTGAGTTTTTTATGGTTGCATTATAACAGGTTATTTTTAAGCATCAGGCCATAGATCAGATTTAATGCTGATGTTCAAACATTTGAAATAAGCTGGTCAAGGGAGATTCTAACTTTATGGTTCCTCTCTCCCTCAAAACACTTAGGCTGAAGGGACTTAATCACATCTTGTCTTGCTTCATCTTTGCATGGACACACCTTTTACACAAGAGCCATTTACAGATTTAAAAACTGCCACCCTGCCACCACAACTCCAAATGTAAATAATTACTGCTTTTGGTAATTCTGTGAATATCCCATAAATTCTCTTCCAGTTGCCCATTCTTTCATCTGTTAAAGAGGTATCTATTCAGTGTCCACTGTGGGGCAGGTGTAGTGTCCCTTGTCCCTCACGGATTGCTGGGTCAGGACTCTGACAGTGAAGCTGGGGATCTTGAGTATACTTAGAGAAACACACATGGTAGTCATTCCATGAGTATTCATTGGTTCATGAACTAATTTGATCAGTTTCCTAAATGACCTACTCTTGTTTAAAAACTCAGCACTACATGCATTTCAAACAATGGGTTATATATATTAAATGTATGTTGCACACAAGTCAAGAGCACAGACCATGGGACCAGCTGCCTGGGTTTGAATCATGGTTCTGACACATGCTAGCTTGGGCAGGCTGCTTAACCTTCTGTGCCTTGGTTTCCTCATCTGCAAAATGGAGATAATAACACAGCATTCATTATGGGGTTGTTGGGAGTAATAACTGAGACATTGCTTAGATGGTGGCTGGAATGTAGTAAACTGCCATTGTGTGCAATATGTGAATATGCTGATGTATGAAAATCAAAGCATTCAAAAAAGTTAATAAATTCTTAGAGTTGAAAGAAAAATGTGGCTTTTGCTTCTGGCCCTGCTTAATAAATATCATGCTTGACTCATCCTCTGTCCTGAGGAAGTCACCCCAGACGAATTATGCAGAGTCTTTTCTATGTTTCATAAAGGCTGACAGGAACAGGACTACTCAGCTAGTCCTTTCATTCTGACTCTGCAGCCGTAACCACAGTCCCGCCGCAGCAAGCCCTCCTCCTGACAGTCGTGAAATGGGGCAACCTTAGGGGTTGGGGGTGACTGACACTTTTGCAGAATTCCCCAGATATGCTGCAGTTACACCTGGACCTATCTCCCGCTGCTCGGGTATCTTTACTTGCCCCTACATGGATCACAGCTTGGGGGGAAGCTGACCACTGCTGATTTTGGTTGCATAGCTTGAACCATATGAGTCTTGTGTCTTCTAAAGTTTGAAGTAAAAATGTCGTAAATTAAGTACGCAATTTTATACTTCTGTTTTCTAAAATCTAGGAGGGGAAATGACTCAGATTTTGTCCACCCCAAGGGAGAATTTAAAACAGTGTATCTGTTTTTGTCATGGCTAGATCAGATATTTTCACCATAGGGGGAAAAAATAATCTTAACTTGAAAGTGGATTATATGCAAGAATCCCGATTCCTTTGCTTTGTTACTAATAGAAAACAGAACCTAGATTTTTTTCAGGGTAGCAATATGCCCAGTTAAAAATACTTTTATTCTGAGACTCCCATACTTTTGGCTAGAGTAGGCTAAATGACCAAGTTCCAGCTAATGAGATGTAAGTTGAAATTTACCAACAGGCAAGATAAGACAGACACAGCTGGCACTGCCTGCAACTCAGATACAATGTCTGGAAGTGGAGCAACTACCTTGTGACATGAGGATAAAAGTCGCATACCAAAGATAGAGAATCAAGAGCTCAAAGGGACAGGATCCATGACTTCTTTAAGCAACCTCATTTGCCTGGA
>NW_007726286.1:0-208 GCF_000696425.1 Galeopterus variegatus | reverse complement strand
ACACCTCGTTGACATCTGATAGTTTAAAACATGAATGATAATATGATGGGAACAAAAAAAAATTAATAAGAATTTAATATCATCTGTCCCTCACCATTTATTTCAGGAGAAGCCCTTTTCCACGCCATGCTATGGGAGAGGAGGAGGAACTGAGAGAGGTCAGATTGCCCAGGGCGGAAGATCCAGGAGAGAGGGGCACTGGTGCTGC
>NW_007726285.1:916302-917450 GCF_000696425.1 Galeopterus variegatus | reverse complement strand
CAAAAAAAAAAAAAAAAAAAAAGAAATACTCAAACGTAAAACATGACAGTCTTATTTGTCAAATTGTCCCTTTTACCTTTTTTTGCAGTTGTTGATTTTCCTGAGTCTGTGTTTCTTCCACTCCTCTTAAAGAATTTCTCAAACCCTTAGAGGCAAAATAATGAAGTTCTAGTGCTTTAAGAGAAATAATCACACTGAGAAAAGCAACCACACTGTCAAATCAGGATAGAGGGAGTCAGAGAGAAGCTGGTTTTCCTTCCTGTCTTTCTTCTTGCTTGATACAATCCGTATGCAACTGTAGGACCTAATACTGGGAGAAGAGTCGGGGGCGCCTTCCACTCTGTGGAGACGTGGGGTATCTGGAGCATTAAGCACAGGCCATGGTGTGCCCTGACAGGCTCCAAGTGGACAAATGCACTCCACTCTAACCACTGTCTGAACATCATCTCACTTTACCTTCCAAACACGAGGCTTGGCTAGCTTCAGAGTCAGAGACACAGAAACAAAGTTTTGTTCCCATGCCTTCCACAAGATTGACCTGGCAACTTCCTTCTGAAAGGAAGCTTCACTGAGACATCAAAACCATAAAGGCACAGAGAAGGTGTAGTGCAGCTCAATGTGGAAGCCAGGAAGAAGAGGCGGAGGCATCCTTAGTTGTCCTGCTCCTCACTCCCAGGTGAATCACCGTGGGAGACACACCCTGAGGAAGCCACACTCGTTCCTACAAACTTTATGCTGCTAATGATGGCAGAAGAAAAGCAGGTACCTTTGGGTGGTTTTGAACACAGCCACTGTGAAGATGATGTCGTCAATCTTGCCTGCAGAGCCAGCTGCTGAAATCGGATCCCCTGGAGGCACTGAAACGGGAGACGGGATTAGCTTATTAGCTTTTTCTGCAATAAGGGACAGGACAGTGGCTGAGGTGTAAGCTTGCTGCTTAACAGGATAAACAGGAACTAAATTCACTTGAGAAATGCAGAGAGAATTTTTATAGCTACGGCCTCAAACAGCAAGCAAAAAAAAAAAAAAAATCAAAACTAATCATTTCTTGCCTGAGGCAATTTTAGTAACTTAAGATACTACAGCTTCTGGGCCGGCCCGGTGGCGCACTGCTACAGTGCGCCGCTTGGGAGCGCGGCGGCGCTCCC
>NW_007726285.1:912267-915343 GCF_000696425.1 Galeopterus variegatus | reverse complement strand
CAATTTAGATTCTTCACTATTATAGGTCGAAGGCCATTACAACAAAAAATGCAATAAAAGCCAACATATTAAAAAAAAACAAAATCTAGGGCCGGCCTGTGGCTCACTTGGGAGAGTGTGGTGTTGATAACACCAAGGCCACGAGTTCAGATCCCTATCTAGGGATGGCCGGTTAGCTTACTTCGGAGAGCGTGGTGCTGACAACACCAAGTCAAGGGTTAAAATCCCCTTACCGGTCATCTTTACTCAAGCACACTCAAGAACTCAGTATTAACTGTATTAACAAAGTCCCAACATAACCAAAGAATTCAGACTATATCTTACTATAATAAAGTTATAATAAAATACTGCAAAATACAATATTTTACTATAATAAAATTAGAATGGTTGGTGATGACACCTGTGTTATTTCAGCAACGTCAACATTCAGGATGAGGCAGGCTCTATAGGATATTACCCCAAAGCAAACTCATGCTCCAATCAGTAACTTGCTAATTAACTAAATTATTCAAATATCCCTATCAAAGGCCACAGTAGACTGAAAAGTAAAGTAAGCTATGAGAAAAATATTAAAATTAGGGAAAAATCCAAACAAGAAAGCTCGGAAAGGAGATGTTGGCAGTAATGGTGATGACACCATACCACCAGAAGTAAAGGCTGTGAGGCTAACGGGAGCCTCCCCACCACAAATGAAAACCTGTCTGCCACAGTCTTCTCATCACCAAGGGGAAACACTACCTGAGAGAGACTGAACAATGAAACTACACAGATGCCATGAAGGCATATTACCCTGATGGGGGTCTGGAACCTAAAGTGGAGGTCAACAGAAAACCTAGACAAAGGAGAAGAGGTGGTCATTACAGGCACTAGCAAGGAGCCAGGTGCTCCTTAGTCACCTCACTTGATCCTCACCACCCATCCTGTGAAAACAGGTGCTATCACCCCCACTGCAGATGCAGAAAAGCAAAACTTGAGAGAGATAAAGTGAGTGCCTGAAGTAAGACAACTGGTAGCTGGAGGTGTGCAATGAGAATTCTGGTACCCAAACCTTCCAGGGCTTCTCCAGGACCACCCCAAAGAGAAAGCAGCTCTGGTGCTTGTGGCTTGACAGATATGAAGGTAGCCTACAGCTCTAGAGTACAAAGGATGACTCTTCAGGAACCCCAAATGTGATAACACATCCCATTCCTGTTTTAATTCATGATTTAGTCCTTCTGTGATTTGGTTGGGAACATCAGGTCAGATGTAGCTCTCACTGAAATGTAAATACTGAGACACCATCCCTTCGTAGAGTTTCGTTTCAGCAAATCAATTCATAGCTCACAATAGATAAACTTGCTAAACTGTTTTTGCATAGACAAAGCCCAGATCTGAAGCTCCTTTCAAAGATCTCCTTTCAAAAGGGCAAAGTATCACTGTCTTCTCTTTCCAGTCAGATCACAAATCAGGCCACCCTTATCTGTGTCCCACAGACTTATACACAGCACACAGGTGCAGACTCACCACGTATCATAGCCTCATTCTCACACTGATCACACAGAACACACCAGCTGCACCTGCCCCAGGCAGTGCACTCGTTATTGCACCTGCCTGGTAAGCTCACCTCAACCTCTCACTTCCTGCAGGGGCCTGACTATCCCATCTAAAACAACAGACAGTGTTTTTCCCTCCTCCATTCCCTTCTCTTCCTTTTCTGTTTCCCTTATTCTACTTCCTTTTCCTTCATATCTCACATAACCATCTAAGATGCCATATGCTTGTTTGTTTATTGTCTGGTTCCTCCTCACAGAGCATGTAAACTCTGACAGCAGAAATGGCATAGGCAGCTCATCGAATTAAAAATGACTGCATGGAAGCCTCCACAAAGTAAGCATCCCTTGAGCAGTGGTGAGTCTAGGGTACGTCTTCTAGCTATAAGGCAGACTGCCACCAGCCCCCTCAGCTCACAGATCACAAAGCCCTCAAAGGAGAGAAGCCCCACAGGGCAGAGCCTTGCCTGTCTTGTTTACCACAATATCCCCTGGGTAGCAGACTGTCAATAGATATCTGTCTAATTAATGAGGTAAGGATGAATGACAGTCTGGGAAGGAATTCAAATATCATCTAATTTCCTCCCTTCATAAAGACACTGAGGTCCACGGCAGCTCAGTGATTCATGACTCACTTGTACTATACCAGGCTGCGTACATTTAGTATATTACCGACTTTCAGCACGCGTTCCCAGCGCAGCCCTGTGCAATGCTGAGATGCTTTCACTGGCATTGCTGGAAACAAAACTAACATGCTGTTTCCCAAATGAATAAAGGGAAAATTCATCTTCTGAATACAGTACAGAAAATACATAAACTCATGGAATTCTTCCTATTTTACTACTATCTGAAAAACATAATACCTTCCTGAGATCAAAATTCAAAAGCTCTGCATCAATGCATTAGAAAAAATTCAATGTGACTGCTACCCACTGGGATGTCTCAATACAAAAATAAAGCAACCTTAACATACGGAAAAATGAGTACATCACGTCTTCAATAAAATAGGATTATAGCAATATCTACCTACAGAACGGGTGTAAAATTTAAAGGCGATAATCCGTGTAAAGCCCCTAGCACTTAAGCCCTCGAGAAGTATGAGCTGTTATTAGAAAGGTACGGTTCGACTCAACGACTGTTGGCTGAACAAAGAACACGTAACAGTTCACAAAACTCGTTCACGAGCATCACCACGTCCGGCCTGCACAGCAGAAGTGTTAGCACCGCTGAGCCCGGGGGAAGCTGGGCTCGCGCTAGGCGGGTCGCTCCACCGCGGGCTCTCTGGAGAGGGGAGGCGGAGGCAGCGGTTCGCTTTCCCGCAGGGACGGACACAGGCCGCGCACCTGGGAGGCGGTGGGGAATTCGGCACCCGTGAGCGTAAGGGGTGGCGGGCAGCGAAACAGGGGTTCGGGGGACGGAGAGCACGCCCCCCACGGCCATCCCCGCACCGGCCGGCGCAGGCTGATGGCGTCACCGCGGCGTCGCGCGCAGCCCCGCCCCCGCCGCCCGCAACCGGCGGGCAGCAACTCACCGCTCACCCGCCGGCC
>NW_007726285.1:869231-911267 GCF_000696425.1 Galeopterus variegatus | reverse complement strand
CGGCCGCCGCCGCCAGCCGGTGTGACATCCTCCGCCCCCGACTTCGCGCCGCTCGGGCGCGCGCACGTGCAGCGGCGCACAGGTCCTAGGGGCGCGCCGCCCTCGCGCCGCCTCGGGGGCCTCTGTTGAGGTGTCCACTTCCTCGCCTGACTGCGTGAGGCTTTGAGCTTGACGGTCGGCTTTCCCTGCCGAGACAGCTGCGCGCAGGAACCACAGCGACGGACTCGGGCTAGGCACTAAGGGACCTCACAGAGCCTTTAGACCTATTTTAAGTCGGGCCCCTCCAACGACACTCACTTCTGGTGTGCTCCGCGGGAAGCGGCTCGCGCGTGGGCGCCCGCGGCCAGCCTGGCCCCACGCGTCCCTGGTCTGTCCGGCGCGGCTCCGACGTGCCTCGGGAGCAGAGGCCCGGGCTCGGCGCCGGCTACGCCGCGTCGGGCCCTTTCGGGACCCCCGCCGGCGGGCGGGCTGTGCTCTGGGGCCCAGAAGCCCGCGCCGGCGTCGAGCACGAGCCGCCTGTTTCCGCTCGCGGCCCCATCCTCTCTCCCAGGTTCTGCAGGGAGACGCAGTGACTGCAGCCTCCTTGCCCCGCAGACCGCTGCGGTTCTATCACATTTCAGACGCAGAAATGCCTGGGAAGAGGCCCCCAAGTGCAACTGTCAGCCCCAGTGCCATAAGGGAGCAGAAGGCAGTTACCCTCGACGTCAAATTGGAAGTGTTGAGACGTTTCGAAGTGGGTGAAAAGCTCAGTCAGATCGCAAGGGCCTTAGGCCTGGCCGTCTCTACTGTGGCGACCATCCGTGATAATAAAGAGAAAATCAAAGCGAGCTCACGAACAGCTGCTCCCCTGCGAGCCTCGCGGTAGACTCAACATCGAAGCGCAGCAATGGAGACCATGGAGCCGTTGCTGAGCTCAAGTGGCTCAAGACCAGAGCCAGCGAAATGTGCCCCTGAGTATTACCATCATCCGGGAGAAGGTTAAGAGTTTGTTTGATGACTTACAGCGTGGACAGGGCGAAAGCTCTCCAACGGAGAAGTTTAGTGCAAGTAAAGGATGGTTTGTGAGGGTCAAGGAGCGCCATCATTCGCCCCGCTTCAGGATGAACAGTAGGCTCCGGGCAGCAAGAAGGATGTGTATTCAGACTCGCTGAAAAGCATCATCGAAGAAGGTGAGTACAGCCTTCGGATGTTTTTTGATGTAGATGAGACAGGGCTTTATTGGAAGAGAATGCCTGAAGGAACGTTTCTTTCTGTGGAAGAGAAAGCTGAGCTGGGGTTTAAGTCATCCAAAGATCGCTTGATGCTGCTTCTTGGTGGCAATGCAGCTGGCGACTTTAAGTTGAAGCCCTTACTGGTGTACCACTCTGAAACCCCCAGAGCTCTGAAGGGGTACTCAAAGGTCAAATTGCCTGTGATTTGGCTTTCAAACAAAAAGGCTTGGGTAACCAGGAGCATCTTTCATGAGTGGTTCACATACTGCTTTTGCCCTGCCGTTGAAGAATACTGTGCCCAAAATAATCTCACTAACAAAGCATTGCTCATCCTAGACAATGCACCATGCCACCCAGTAAATTTGAGTGATCTTTCTGAAAACATAAGAATAGAGTATCGTCATGACAGTGCAGCTAACTCAATCCAGCCCCTGGGTCAAGGTGTAGCCTCTGCTTTCAAAGCTCATTACCTGAGAAGGACTTTTGAGCATATCCTAGAAGCAACAGATGGTGAGGATACAGCTACGATCAGGGAATTTTGGAAAAACTACAACATCATGGATGCTGTGGACAATATCGCAGTAGCTTGGGAGAAACTCAAACCAGGGATAATGAACAGTGTGTGGAGGAAGATTTGACCTGAGTGTGTTCAGTCCCAGAGTTTTTCTCAAACAGATACCATTGCACAGCTTCACCAAAACATTGTGACCCTTGCCAAGAGTGTGGCCTTTGAAGAAGTTGTAGAGACTGACGTGGAGCAGTTGCTGCAGTTCCATGAAGATGATCTCTCAAATGAGGAACTGATGCAGCTGGAACAGGAGCAGGCTGCAGGAGAGGAGGAGAGTGCAGATGTGCCACCTGCCCTGCGTCAGCTGACCACAGGAGAACTGTCGGCAGCCTTCTCGCACTTCGAGGCCGGCTTGCAGGTCCTTACCAGTAGCAGCCTTGATGATGAGTGGAAACTGAAAGTTTCAAGAGCAATCGATGCAATACAGTGCTACAGAGAAGTGTACCATGAGAAGAAGCAGCACTCAGAGCACTTGTCTCAGGTCACTTTGCAGTGTGTGTTACCAGAAGTCAGCCAGAGTGAAGCCAGAAGCACCAAGATGATCTCAAGGGCTGAGGCCCAGCCAAGCCTCTCTGTTTCCCAAGGTTTAAGATCCCTGGAAACCTTGCTGCTGGTATTTCCATTTTGGCACTTTAGAATATCATATTTTGGGGCTGCCCGGTGGCGCACTCGGTAGAGTGCGGCGCTTGGGAGCGCAGCGGTGCTCCCGCTGAGGGTTCGGATCCCATATAGAGACCAGGCTGCTCACTGGTTGAGCGTGGTGCGGGCGCGACACCGAGGGTTGCGATCCCGTTGCTGGTCACGGTACGGGCACGACACTGTGGGTTGCAATCCCATTACCGGTCACGAAAAAAGACAAAAAGGAAAAAAAAAAAGAATATCATATTTTGTCATTAAAATTCTGTTTAAATATGTGCTTTAAGAGGACTGCATGCAAGGGCTGGCCCCATGGCTCACTCGGGAGAGTATGGCGCTGGTAGCGCTGAGGCCACGGGTTCGGATCCTATATAGGGATGGCCGGTGCACTCACTGGCAGAGTGTGGTGCAGGCAACACCAAGCCAAGGGTTGTGATCCCCTTACCAGTTAAAAGAAAAAAAGAAAAGACTGCATGCAAGTACCAAGGAAAAAAAAATTTTTTTTTAAATTGCAAAGGGGAGACTAGCCCTTCCAGACATTAAAACTCTATAAAGCCTTAATAATTAAAGCAGTGTAGTAGTCAGACCTGTAGAGTAGAACAGAAAGTGCAGATAGACTTTATGGTGCAGAACAACTGGTTAACCATTTGAAAGGAGATAAAATTACATCGATAACTCACAGCATATACAAGAATAAATTCCAAATAGATCAGGCATCTAAGTGTAAAAAGTGAAACTGTACACGTACTGCAGAAACACATGAATGAATGCCTCTTTAACCTGGGTGTAGGAAAAGATTTTCTGTAACTCAAAATCCACATTAAATAAAAGAAAATATTAGTCAATTTGACCATATAAAAATGTAAACAAAACAAAACTTTTCCAGGGAAAGAAAACACTGAAAGTAAGGTCAAAAGGCAGTTAAACTGAAAGAAAATATTTGCAACATATGTCACAGATAATGGGCTAATATCCCTGATATGTGAAGAACTCTTAAAGATTGAAAAGAAAAAACACCAAGAATCCAAGAGAAAAATGGTCAAAAGACATAATTCATAAAATAAGTTAGATCCTGAGACACATGAAAAGAGGTTTCACCCCACTGATAATTAGAAAAATGCAAAGTAAAACTACACAGGTATATTTCTCATGTTGCAAAAATCAAAAAATATGGCAACATTCTGTGAGGAGGCTGGGGGTCCCAGGCGCTCATGTGGGTGGTGGGAATGCAAATTGGTACAACTCAACTGGAGGAGCATTTGGCACTATCTACTAAAAAGTAGATTTGACTCAGCAATCCCATCTTGGGATTGTTCCCTGAAAATGTACTTCCAACAAAAGAAAATACACGTGCACAGGTTATGCATCACAGCCTTGTCTGTAACTGCGAAAGCCAGGAAGCAACCTGAGTATTTATACGTAGAAGAGTAGTCAAATATTTGACACAATGTCGTATGATACAGATGTAAATTACAACAATAATAGAATAAGGAAGAACTCTGAACTGGTGTGGAATGGTTCCCAGGACATATTAACTGAGAAAAGCAAATGTGCAGGAGTCTAGTATACTGCCCTCTGTGGGATAAAGAAGGGGAAGTGAGAAAATATACATGTATCTTACTCATTAGTGCAAAAGGAAACACATGGCAAAGAAACCAGAGACTACAGAGAAGGACTACCTGTGGGGCATGGGGGATGGAAAGGTTTAAAGGAATGGGGAGGAGGAGGACATGTCACTGAGTGCACCTTTTGTAAAGTTCAGGCTTTTGTAACCATGTTAGTATCTCACACAGTCAAACAAGAATGGGAAATAAAATATGTGAACTGAACCATATTTCAAATTAATGACATAGGCCGGCCCGTGGCTCACTTGGTAGAGTGCGGTGCTGATAACACCAAGGCCACGGGTTCGGATCCTATATAGGGATGGCCGGTTTGCTCACTGGCTGAGCGTGGTGCTGACAACACCAAGCCAAGGGTTGAGATCCCCTTACTGGTCATCTTTAAAAAAAAAACAAAAACAAAAACAAATTAATGACATAACCACAATGAAGGGGATAAACACCCAAATTTTGAACACCGTATTTTGACTACATGCCCTCAGGCTAAGGATAAAAATAACTCTAGACAAATGTTAAACTTAGTTGGTAGGCTTCCTTTTCACAAAGGCATGGGTTAGCAATGCTATAACTAGTTTCTGTATATTCTAGTATTGAGCAAATAAATATGTTATGGATAATGGATCCAAGTTTCCATGTCAAGGAAGGGCTTTAGAAATATCACAAAGGGAAAGAATGAACCTTATGGTGCTGTTTTGAAAGTGTCAGTGTGAGCTCATGGTTTCTAATATGTTTAGAAACAGATGTAGGGGTGCTATTTCCTGGCTCTGTTGAAAGAACCCAGAAGGGCCGGCCTGGTGGCGCACTCGGTAGAGTGCGGCGCTTGGGAGTGCGGTGGCACTCCCACCGAGGGTTCGGATCCCATATAGAGACCGGTCCGCTCACTGGTTGAGCGCGGTGCGGGCGTGACACCGAGGGTTGCGATCCCGTTGCTGGTTGCGGTACCGGCGCGACACTGAGGGTTGCGATCCCATTACCAGTCACGAAGAAAAAAAAAAAAGGAAAAAAAAAAAAAGAAAACCCAGAAGCTGTGACACCCCAGTAACAGCAAGCACACCCAGCGACCACATCTTGGCTACTAACGCCATTATCCTTAAAAGGAATCAGGGCTCCTTGGAGAACTGGCTGATTACAGGGCTGAGGCTGGGGAACTACAGAGAAGCGTGGAACACCTGGCTTCTTGAAAGTAAACAAGCACCTGAAGAATAATGGACATGCCAAAAGGACACAGGAGACAGGATGAAAGAGCTCCCACTGGCCAAATCTGGGGCAATTTGGATGTCAAATAATTACAGTAAAGGATTATAACCCATTGAGTAGAATAGGAACTTCAGTGCCTAAGTAAATAAATGGGGAGAAAGGAAATCTCTTCCGTACAATAGAAAGCCAACTAATAAATGCAGAAGTAATGCTGGAACTAGAAAGTCGCCATTTGGCAATCTTTGTCATATTTGAATTAGGCAAGAACCAGCAGTGGATGCTAAAATTGGTGGGTGGAAGTTTGAGGAGTAACTGAATATTTACATAGTCTTAAAAGTATCTCCCTACAAGATACTTATTAATTACAAAGGAATATATATCATCATCTTACAGTGGAGAAAACTAGCAGACATCATCTTCTTCAGGTCTCCAGCAATGGACAAATCTCCTGAGTCCACCAGGGAGGACAGTGTCACTGCTGTGGGATTCTTGCCAAAAGTGCAAAACTTGAATCTAACCTGAAACAAACCCAAACTGAGAGACATTTTTCAAAATAATTAGGCTCCAGTTTTCAAATATGCCAATGTTTTGTCAGATTAAAGAAGGCTAAAGAGACATGGCAACCAGAGGTGCTGTGGGTCTTGGTGAGGGGTAGAGGTTGACCATAAAACACTGGACAACAGGTGAAATCTGGACAGGGTTTGCTGTAGGTTTTACAGAATTGTGTCAATGTTATGCTTGCTTCAGTAGCACAGTCACCAAAATTGGAGCTGTACAGAGATTAGCATAGCCCTTGAGCAAGGATGACATGCAAATTCATGAAGTGTTCAATGTTTGTAAAAAAATTTTTAAAAATTATGTCAAGGGATTTCCCTATCCTGGTTTTGGTCATCACACTGTGGCTATGTGAAGCCATGTTCCGGTTTGGGGAGATGCTGTTGGGAAAATGGGACAATTTGGTCAGGCTCCCCTCACCTTGGAGCCGGTTCAGGGCAGGTTGGTAAACATTGTGTGGGTGGAGTGAGTGTGCCCACGTGGCGCTGCTTTGGCTGGTATTTTACTGCCTCGGGTGCCTGCGCTGTGCAGCCATGTTTTTTCCAAACCTTCAGCTTCCAAGGACCATGTGGCCAGTTGCCTAGCTTATAGAACTGTGTGAAGGAGTCTGGTGACCCAGCCTTTCATGTGAAGGGTTTGTGACCCAGTCTGTGAATGGGCTTGAGGGGTCTGGGAGCTCCAGACCCAGCCCTAGCTCGACAATCGGCCCAGTCGGTGCAGGATTACTGGCAGGTAAAAGAGTCCCGACAACCAGCGTGGTTGCCTAGCTTTACAATTGGCATCACGAACAGGATTAAGAGCTAGACATTTGGTACTATGAGCAGGATTTGCAACATCAGCCTTAGCCTCACAGTAGCCCTTGCAGTAGCCAGACAAATTGGCGTAGTTGGGCAGGATTATGCCACATTTGGCGTAGCCTGCAACAGGACTCTAAGCAGATACAGGAGCCAAAAGCCCTGGGAAAAAGGAGGAAATGTGGCTATTTGTGACTATGCTGTGCCCTATGGCCGCCTTTCTGTTGACTGGGACCTGGTTGCTGCACACTGTACTGCAAGGCAGCACAGACCAGGTACTACGGCAGAAAACTCCTTGAGAGGGAGAAGAAATATGGCTGTCTTTGAGCGTGTGGTGCCCGGTGGCCACTTTTCTGCTGACCGGAGCCTGGCTCCTGTTAACTATGTTGCAAACTGATCAAGAGCTGAAATGGAAAGCAGAGTTGTTGGTGGATGATGTGCAGCTACTGGCAGATTTGAGGCAGAAAGCAGAGTCATTGGAAGCACAGATAAATGTCCTGGAGGACGATGTGCGGCAACTGGCCACTCCTTCCCTTCACACCAGGGAAGAAGACCAACCCAGTGGTGAGTTGGGGGAGACCATGCATCTCCAGGCACAACCTGTTGTGCACGAGAAATTGAGGCACGAGGAGCCTATGGGATTGGGTGGACAACCAGTGGGCAATCCACAGGTGACCCAATTTACTACCTATGTCCCATATACCCAGGTTGAGTTAGTTGACTTGAGGAGACAGTTTCGGCAGAAATGGGGAGTCCCTGGCTGCTTGGCTGTTGCAGTTATGGGACCTAGGGGTGTACAGTGTAATGTGCTCTGGTGAGGAGGTGGAGAAACTGGCCTCCATCACCATGCACCCATCCCTGAGACAATCGCTGCAAAATAGCCACAGATGTGCACCCGGACGAGGTAATCACTCCTTGATGGACTGGGTGAATGCAGCTGCCCAAACCCTGTGGGCAAATGCTGGAAAACTGCCCAAGATTGTTAGTAAATGGCAAATGTATGCTGAGCTGGCCCAAAACATTTGAGAGCTGGGGATGCGGCAGTCCGTGTTTAATGTGAACACTCATGGCCCAGATGATAAGAACTTTACAGGCAGCATGAAAGACATAGTGCTGCAAGATGCCCCGTCAATGTCCTTTGGGTCACTGATAGCCATACTGGCCCCATACATTGGTCGTCCTATACATGAGGTAATGACCATGATAGCTGGCTTGGGTGAAGTAGAGGATAGCAGACAAGCAAAAGGGGTCCAAAAAGTGGCTAAGACCAAACGCTCAAGAAATACTCGGGATTTTATCCCAAAGGGACCAAGCAAGACTAGCCATAAGCAGATGTGGCTTCACTTGCTTGCAGCAGGGGTTGATAGGAAGAAAATTGACCTGCAGCCAAATGTGGTCCTGTTTGCCTTGTGGCAGCAATTGCGCCCTGAACAGCGTTTCACTAAACGTTGGGAAACAATTAGCAAGGTACGCTCAGGGGACTTAAAGGACTTTTTGGTTGCTTCTGAGGAGGTGGATGAACTGTTCCATTCTGATTAGGGAACAGGCCAAGGTACTCATCTTTTGGGGGCAGGCAAAGACCCAAGGCTTCATGTTGAATTGGCAATATATTGATCGAGGATGAATGTGCAGCATGTTTTGGCATTGGTGGATACAGGTGCAGAATGTAACCTGATATATGGCAATCCAGATAAGTTTCCAGGGGCCACAGTTCGTGTAGATGGTGATGTAGGAAATACGATATAAGTCAAAGCTGTGTCACTGCCATTGGGCATAGGAAGATTACCTCCTCCTGTATATATTGTATATATATCTCCTGTAGCTGAATACATCTTGGGTATGTCTGTACTTTATGGTTTGCACCTGCAAAAAACAGTTGGAGAGTTTTGGCTGCAAATACAGAAAGTAAAGCCTGTATTATGAGGATATGCTAAACGTGACTCACAGGTGTTACCCAAGCCAAGACGTGTAGTTAATGTAAAGCAGTATCGCCTACCAGGAGGACATGCAGAGATAAGTGCCACTATATTGGATTTAGAGAAAGTTGGCATTATTCATCCAGCTCAGAGCCCATTTAATGCTCTGGTATGGCCAGCGAAAAAGCCAGATGGTACCTGGAGAATGACTATAGATTATCGAGAACTGAGCAAAGTAGTGCCTCCTCTGCAGGCAGCTGTGCCTTCAGTTCACTACTTGATGGATCAGCTGATGACTCAGTTGGGGACTTATCATTATGTATTGGACCTTGCAAATGCTTTTTTCTCAATTCCAATCTTGGCTGATAGCCAAGATCATTTCGCCTTCACATGGGAAGGAAGACAGTGGACCTTTCAAGTATTGCCCCAAGGTTATCGGCATAGCCCAAACATCTGTCATAGTTTGGTGGCTGGTGACCTAGCCAAGTGGACTAGTCCCGGCATGGTTGCAATGTTCCACTGCATTGACGTGTTACTAACTTCTGATTCTCTTGCAGATTTAACCCAGGCAGCTCCAATGCTGCTAAGTCATTTGGAACAATGTGGGTGGGCCGTGAACACAGCTGAAGTGCAAGGACCTGGGCTGTCAGTCAAATTCCTGGGAGTGGTCTGGTCGGGTAAGACAAGGGTCTGAGCAGAAGCTAATATAGACAAGATGCAGGCATACCCTCGACCCACAATGGTAGCTCAGCTACAGACATATTTGGGACTTTTGGGGTATTGGAGAGCTTTTGTACCCCAAATGGCATGCCAACTTTATGCATTGACAAAGAAAGGAGCCCTCTGGGATTGGACTGAGAAAATAGAACAAGCTTATCAGGCTACGAAAAGGGCAATACAGCAAGTACAAGCTTTACAAGTGGCTGACCCCACTAAGCCATTTGAGTTAAACATACATATAATCCAGGAGGGGTTAGGATGGGGTTTGTGGCAGAGACAAGACCGATTCCACACACCTGTAGGATTCTGGTCTCAGCTCTGGAAGGGTGCTGAAGTGTGCTACACCCTAATAGAAAAGCAGTTAGCAGCTGTGTATTCTGCCTTGATAGCCACTGAAGCTATCACAGGAACTGCCAAAGCCCTAGTTAGGATGACCTACCCCATAATAGGTTGGCTGTGCACATGGGCAACCAGCCCTAAAACGGGTGTAACTCAGACTCCCACTCTGTCTAAATGGGGAGCATATATAGAACAAAGGAGCACTGTGTCAATGAGTCCTCTGTCCAAAGAGTTGCAAACTGTGCTGGGACCAGTAGAGGTTGTGGAGGAAACTTTGACACAACCCCTACCCATGGAGGTGGAGGCTACACCTTTCCATGAGGGACAGGGACCTATCACAGAGCAAGCTTCATAAACAGATGGCTCTAGCATGGGACCCTCAGCATTGTGGACAGCTGTTGCTGTCCAGCGCTCAACAGATACCATGTGGTACGAAAATGGTACAGAGCAAAGCAGTCAATGGGCTGAAGTGAGAGCAGTATGGATGGTGATAAAAAATGAGCCTGGGCCAATAACCATCTGTACTGACAGCTGGGCTGTGTACAAAGGTTTAACCCTTTGGATTTCTACTTGGAAGTATCAGTGGTGGATGGTAGGCCTCCATCCCCTGCGGGGACAAGCCATGTGGTAAGAGTTATGGGAACTGGGGCATGAGAAAGAAGTAACTCTTTTCCATGTCACAGGACTCTTCCCCTTAGCCAGTTCAGGAAATGATGAAGCCGATGCCTTGGCTAAGGTAAGATGGCTGGAGAGAGCCCCAGCTACTGATGTAGCCCAGTGGTTACATCAACGAATGCAGCATGCTGGCAGTAAAAACACGTGGATGGCAGCTCAATGATGGGCCCTGCCTATAAAATGGGAAGATGTAGTAAATTCCTGTCACACTTGTCCAGTCTGTGCTCAAGAGAGTCCACACCCCTGGCAGATGCCCCATACAGATGGGCAAATAACTCAAGGAAGGGTGCCCCTGATTCAATGGCAGGTGGACTTAGTCGGACCACTGCCAAGGTCAGAGAATTTCAGATACATCTTCACAGCTGTTGATACAGCTACTGGTCTTTAGTTTGTATGGCCTTGCAAGGCCCCAGACCAGGTAAACACTGTGAAGGCATTGAATAGACTTACTGCTATGTATGGCCGGCCTATAGTTATAGAAAATGATAATGGAACCCACTTTACTGGACATGGGATTCAGAGGTGGGCCTCCCAGTTGTCCATTCAGTGGAAATTACATGTGCCATATCATCCCCAGGAATGATTGAACGGTACAAGAACCTTTAAAAAAGGGACTAAGGGCCAGCCCATGGCTCACTCAGGAGAGTGTGGTGCTGATAACACCAAGGCCCCAGGTTCGGATCCCATATAGGGATGGCCGGTTAGCTCACTAGGTGAGCGTGGTGCTGACAACACCAAATCAAGGGTTAAGATCCCCTTACTGGTCATCTTTAAAAAAAATAAAATTGGGCCGGCCTGTGGCTCACTCGGGAGAGTGCGGCGCTGATAACACCAAGGCCACGGGTTCAGATCCTATATACAGATGGCCGGTTCGCTCACTGGCTGAGCATGGTGCTGACAACACCCAAGTCAAGGGTTGAGATCCCCTTACCGGTCATCTTTAAAAATAATAATAAATAAATAAATAAATAAAATAAAAAAGAGACTAAGAGCTAGACAATTGGTGCTGTGAGCAGGATTCGAGACATTAGCCTTGCAGTAGCCCTTGTCATAACCAGACAGAGGCATACAAGTGTTCAGAAGCAAAGGAGTATCACCTCTGCAGCTTACTGTCAAATGGTTCAGGAAAAAAAAAACGTGTTAAGAGAATGAAGCAAACGGGCAAAATGCTGACATTTAGGGAGTCCAGGGGATGGGCACACGGGAGTGCTTATGCAACTTCTCTGTAACCCTACATCCGTGATGATAAAAACATTAAAAGGAAAAACATTCATAACCTGAAGTGGAGGTGGGGGATTGCATCCTCCCTCTGTCTGATAGCCAAAAGCAACTTTAGATGCTTATAATGTGTAACTGGAGGCAGATCTTCAAACCGGGAACCATGGCCCACAGATAGCCCTGGAGCACCTCCCCCGCCCTCTGGGCACACCCCCACAGCAGGAAAGAAATGCCTGTGCCCTGGGGCTTCTCAGGCACAGGGTTGCAGTCTATGGATCCATCTGGATTGCAGTTGGATATGGGTGAGGTAGAAAGGCACCTTCCAAAGCAGAGCCCCTTTGAGATCCTGGTCACAACCCTAGGTATCTCTGCAGAAAGATGTGCACATAAAGTTTTGAATCTGATTTGGGAGGAATTTATGGTTCCCCTGGAGTCTATCCATTAATAACCCCTATTAAAGGATAATGGAGGGCCGGCCCAGTGGCGCACTCGGGAGAGTGCGGCACTTGGGAGCGCAGTGGCGCTCCCGCCGAGGGTTCGGATCCCATGTAGAGACCGGTCCGCTCACTGGTTGAGCAGGGTGCGGGCGCGACACCGAGGGTTGCGATCCCGTTAAAGGTCACGAAAAAAGAACTGAGGGTTGCGATCCCGTTACCGGTCACGAAAAAAGACAAAAAAGGAAAAAAAAAAAAGGATAATGGAAACAGCCCTAAGGTGTGGTGAGGGCCCTTTTAGTGGGTCTGGTGTGAAGATGGGAGGATGGGGCTTTTGCTGTGCCTGCTGTGATTTGCACGACTGGCCAGTCTCTCAACGCTTAAGTTATGGAGACAATCCTTCCAACAAGAGGACTCTAGAAAGACACAGCTCCCACCTACTGAGCATTTCCTATATGTCAGGCACAGTACAAAGCACTTCCTGGAACCCCAACAACCCCGGTAGATATGTTTGTCATCCCATCTCATAGAAGAAATGAAGGCCTAGAGGACTGTGACTTCCCTGCACATTGTGTCACAGCAGACTGAGACCTATGACTGACACCAACATTTGTGCTGCTCCCGAGCAATCAAGACACGTGACTTCATCCCAAACCACATACATTCAACCCCCTGGATGGGGAAGGCTGTGAGTTTTTCCCACGCCTGCAATTGGCTTGTATGTCAACAAACTCTGCTTTGTCCCTGATCCACCACACACGAGTCTAGAGAACACATATTTAATGACAGTGACAGTAGCCTTGTTGCAACTGGGCATCCCTCAGGCCAGCCTGGTCCCATGCGGGGCCAACTTCAGGGTCTCTTCTGTAAGGCACTGGCCATGTAAATCGGTTCCTTGCTGAGTTCTTCCTATGATGCTGTGGACTCACAGAAAGACCCGCACATGATTCTGTTTAAAGAGTTTGTCATCCATAAGGGGCAGGTGGACAATGTTGGGGGAGGAAGTATGGGTGGGAGGTAAAAGAAAAAAAAAAAAAAAGGGACACAACCTTTGTCCAACAGATGCCAGCACACTAACATTTTCTATGGACACAGTGATTTGTAACTGGAATAATGTGATGCTGATTACATAGGAGACTCAGGAATGGCCAATATCCACATGACAGAATGTGAAGTGGTGTTGATAGATGTGCAGATTGAGGGGTGCAGAAAAACGGCATTTGGCCTTTACCCCTGTTCAGCCCCACAGAGGAAGGGGAGCAGGACAGGATCTGCTGTTGGCCCAGCCCCACACCAGTCTCTCAAGGACACCACAGTGCTCCCTTCTCACATTGCTCCCTGAGGTTGCTCCCCATTTTCCAGATAGGGAGACTGAGACAGAGAAGACAGTACTTGCCTGAAGCCCCCATGTGGGGCAAGATGGCACCACCCCTTTCCTGATGGCCAGAGGGCCAGGGAGGGGTGACGCTCTCTTTTTATACCCCTTGAATGGCCGGTGAGCTAAGCTGACCTTCCTGCTGGCTGAGGTATCTCCCCTCAAGCTTCCTGGTCAAAGGTGACAGACATCCATGCAGCCATATGCCCTGCCCGCTGCCCGTGTGTCAACTATGTGCACAACGGCCAAGCACAGTCCAGGGCAGGAAAAGGGCAGAGGCAAGTAGCACCGCCTCCTGGGCCAAACACTGGGAAGCTGCATCCTGAAACATCCCCTCCTGTGGCCCCTGACCGCAGGATCCATAAAGTGCAAACACCTAGGCCAGCGGTGACTGTAGGTCTCATGTGCCATCCAGGGGCCATTGTCATGAGTGCAGGACCTCCCACACCCCTGCCCCATCATCCTGCCCAGGGCTCCCTCGGGCAAATGACCTCAGCCCCCAAACAAAAGACCGCTGGCCAGTCACCTCGAGCCATTTGGACCCTCCACAGGCCTGTGGCAGCATGACAGAGTTCCTCAGGGGCAAAGAAATGCCGCCCAGACCCACTGTAACCAGCGGGCACAGTCCCTGCTTCACAACTGGAAGCCAGGACATCCTCCTCAGGCTGGACCCCCAGCCACCCAGCTCAGAGCACCAGGATGACAGGGGATGGGCCAAGGCAGGAGCAGCGGCGGAAAGCTCTACACCCCTATCTCTCCTGGCTGTACAGAGAGGATAGCAACCCTCCTGGAAGGACTGCCCAAGACAGACTCAGAAGAATCCCAGGAGGCCAGGTCCACGGGAGACCATGGACAGCCCCAGCCAGGGACAGCCAGAAGCCCCTGAAGAGACAAGCAGCTGGGGTGAGCACTTCCGAGCAGAACCCGGACCATCTCTGAAGATAAAGCTGTGCTGGAGCTGGGAGTCTATAGCCAGCCTGTCCTGACCAGCTTCTGGGGTGGGTCCCAGGGAGTCCTGTAGTGGGGGAGAGCGGGGGCCACACCATGACCCCTCACAGCAGCAAACCAGGTACAGCCAGGTGTGGCCACCATGAGTCTGGGAAAGCACCTGGGGGATCGTCCTCGTGGGCTCACCCCCTCACCCAGCAGGGGTGGAGGGGTCCAGGGGCAGCACCCTGGTGGTCTCCAGAGTAGAATGAATACCTTGACTTTGGCAACGACCAGCAGGGCAGGCGCCAGATGGGCCAGGCAGCACCCAGTGCTTTCCCCCAGCACCCTAGGCGTCCACATCTGGACCAGGCTCCTGGAAGAGTGACTGCTTCCTCAAGGTGAGCCGGGCACACCTGGGGCACGTGGTCGAGTTGTCGTAGTAACAGTCCCTGGGGGCAGGAAGAAGGTTGGGGCCTTTGCCATAAAATTTACCACCAAACCCTCACAAGCTTCCTAAGTCAGCTCTCACTAACCCCCTCTGCAGATGGGGAAACTAGAGCTCAGAGACATTACCGAAGGGCAGAAGCGGGGTCTACACCCTGGTGTGACTGACCATGAGGCCCATGTATGGTATGTACTTACCTGGTGTGTTGATACGGGCCTCCCTAAGGGATCCTCATGACATCTGTTATACCCAGCCAACTCAGGTCCCAGGCCTCACAGCTGAAGGGCCTGACCGAGCCAGAGAGCCACACCAGGCTCCAAGCTCTTAGTTACTAGACTTATCACCACCAGTTCTTATCACCACTACCATAGTCATGGTTCCCAAACTGCTCATTAAGGAACCACAGGGCACTACTGAGGGTGCACGGGGCTCCACAGGCTAGTTTAAGATTTTGAAGAGAACATGGCAGTGTGAGGTCTGCCAGATGCCACCCAAACTGCTAGCTCAAGGGAGTTCACAGTTTCAACATTAGTTTCTGAGACATTGCTTTGCAGAGCTGGTATTTCAACAGTTGCTATGACAAACAGCAGAGACCAGGCAAAAATCAGTGTAGACAGAAATGGGAGTGCTATTGTCCCATCTGACTCCAGGTTTGAGAAGGTGTCCAGGGCCCAGCAGATGCACACATGTCATTAGTAAGTAATTGGTAATTATGCCTATTAAAGAATGATAGTAAAATATTTTTCTTCTAACTTATGTGTATTATTTTTCCAAACAGCCACAGCAGCCCCTTCATTTCATTTTTTTTTTTTTTTGTCCTTTTTGAGACCGGCCGCACCATGCTCAGCCAGTGAGCGCTGTGAGCGCACCGGTCATCCCTGTATAGGATCTGAACTTGCGGCGGGAGCGCTGCTGCGCTCCCAGCGCCGCACTCTCCCGAGTGCGCCGCGGGCTCAGCCCCAGGTGTTCATTTCTAATGAAACTTTGAACTTAGCCACAGACATCAGGGTCTAACTCCATGTCTCAGGATCAACAAAGGGCTTTGAAAATGAGCAGCAAAGACCCAGATGTCTGTCTGTCCCTCTCTCATGGGCAGTAGTGCAGGCTCCCACAGGACCAATACAGCTGCGGCAAAGGCCAGGCCCCCCAGTCAGAGGGCAGGGTGGAGCCTCAGCACCTGGCTGAGGGTGGGGCCGGGCCACACCCACCTGTGGAAGACAGCCGAGCAGTCACTGCACACAGATGTGTGGCTGTCAAACGGGAACAGCACGTCGCCCTCTCTGCAGAGCTCACACACGAAGCCCTTGGCCTGGCACCGCTGGCGGGAGGGGAACAGTGTGGGGGTTGGGGGGCAGATAAGCACCAGCTCTAAAGGGCACTCCGGGGCTAGTGGGGGGCCCAGCAGCTTCTCCTGCCAAGCCTGGCCCTCAGGGCTGGGGGCAAAGAGCTGCCTCTGGAGCAGACCACAGCCATGGCGGGGGTGGGGGCCCACCTCACAGTCCAGCTTGATGTGCTTGGCGAAGAGCGTGTGGGTCTCAGTGAGCGAACAGCCGAGGCGGCCCATGTGCACGTCCAGGAGATCCTGGATGGAGTACATCTCATCGTTCTCCACGAAATGCTGCCGGTCCTGGAGCTGCCAAGTCCCAGCAGCTATGACCCCAAGCACTGGAAGGGGCCCTTCCTGCTGCCCACCTATGGCCACTTGCAGAAACTTCAGATGGCTTCTGTGTCTGGGCCCCAAGAGCAGAATCCACCAGCCCAGGGAAGCCAGTGGGGACGGTGGAGCCAGGGCCACTTCCTGATCTGTGTGCTCCACCTCTCTCCTCTCCCCTGTACTGACGGCCCCTGCTGGCAACCCTCCCGCCTGGTCCTGACTTCCCTGTTTAAGCCCGCACCCCCAACATACTACAGTCGTCCCTCAGTACCCATGGGGGATTGGTTCCAGGATCTTCCCCCGATATCAAAAATCCAGGGATGCTCAAGAGGCTGATATGAAATGTCCACATCTGCATGTAACCTACATACACTCTAAGTCATTGCCACGTCACCTGTAGTACCTAACACAACGTAAATGCCGTGTCAATCATTGTTATACTATATCATTTAGGGATTAATGACAAGAATAAAAGTCTGCATGTTTGGTACAGATGCAATTTTTTTTCCCTGAATATTTTTTATTCCCAACTGGCTGAATCCCTGGATGTAGACCCCACAGACGTGGAGGACTGCCTACTCTTCCTGCCCTGCCTACCTGAAAGGTGCTCTCTAAGGGCCTGTTTTGTTCATTGCTCCTGAGAATCTAGAACAGTGTCTGTGAACATTTGTTGAACAAATAAATAGGTGAGCCTTGAAAACTGTGCTTCGTGTGCTTCGTGGTCAACCTGCCTGAGGAGGACTGGGCTGACCCTGCCCCATGGAGATTCACATAAAGGCTAAACTTGCATATCTCAGAATTTCCCAAACTGATATAATCAGAGAACACTACTATGGGTACAATACCAGTTTGCTTATTGTCGATCTAGTGTTCCTTGGGACAGAGTTCGGGAGACCCTCTGCTAAAGGGACAACACACACCAGCTATAAAGTTATCTGGAAAGGACCTGAGCTCTGTTTCCCAGCTGGGGCCATTCCCCCTGTTGGTCTGACCTGCAGCAGCAGACGTGCCTCCATGGCTTCCCTGCAGGTGATGAAGTACGGCTTCATGCGAAGGATGTCCTGGCGCAGCTTCTGTGGACAGGGAAGCAGGTGGGCCTCCTCAGCCAGGACATAGGCTGGCACCGTGGCCACACCTGCGTGGCTGATGGGGCCGACCCTGTGCTGGCTTTGTAGGGAGTGGGGCTTACAGGATGATCTGACCTTATACTCTGGGGGACAGGAGGATCAGTGAGGGATGGACAAGGTGCCCTCATGTTCCCCAGGATAGTCCCAGACTTAAGTGCTCCAGCCAAGCTCAAGTTCAAAGCACAGCTGTGAGCTGGGCAGGACCTTGACATTCACTTTTCCTCAGCGCTACAGGCCCAGAACACCACCTGTCCAAGAGCCAGCAGCGTCAGGGCCAGCTTGGGGCTGCATTAGACATTAGACTGAGACAAACTTCCAGTCAAATCTCAGATCCCTCCTCAGCCCATCTGCCTCAGTCTCCTCCCCTATAAAATGGACTCTAACCCCCTCTCACCACTTCACCTGAGACACCACCTCCTGCCTAGACTGATGCCCCATCTGCCCTCCCCCACCTCCTGCCTCACTGCTGCCTAAGAGAGGGGCCACCAGCCACAGACAGCCACTGAGCACTTGAGAGTGCTGGTCTGGACTGAGACTGCTGTGATTCAAAGACATGGCCCGAAAAAGAATGTAAAATATCTCAATAGTTTTGCATATTAATTGCATGTTGAAATAATCTTTTGACTATATTGGATTAAATAAAGTATATTATTACAGTTAACTTCACCTTTTAATGTGGCTACTAAAATATTTAAAATTGCCTTGGCACCAGATTGCTACTGTACGTGGCTCTAGCCTCTTCAATCCAAAGGACACCAAGGGGCCCTGCTAAACCTAAGCAAGTGGCATCTCTCCTCTGCTCAGAACCTCCCATGGCCCCCACAGCAGCCAGAGGAGAAAAGGGTCCCTGGCCCTGCCATAGGATCCATCTGATGCAGCGCTCCCGCCCCTGCCTCACCCGGATCTCCACCAGCTCCTCCACATAGTTGAACAGCAGAGGGTTGATCTCTCGGAGCCTGAGCACTGGCCGTGACACCATCAGCGCCAGGTAGCGCATGCTGCTGCGAGACACCTGCGGGACATGGCTGAGTGGCTCCTATAGCACTACACCTGGAGGTGTCATGCCCCCAACTCAGGCCTGCACAGCCAGCCCCCACCCACCCAGGGACATGCCCACCCACCCTGCCCCACCCCAGGACACCCCACAACACCCTTCCACGCCCCACCTTGCGAGGCTCGAAGTCCCAGTTGTGCACAACACGTGCAGGGATGACAGCCAGGTCGTTCCAGTGACAGTGGCTGCAGTAGTACTGGCCGGTGTAGTCACACTGCCGGGCCTCGCTAGGCACGCCCCCTGCAGGGGACAGGGTCCTCACAAGGTCAATGTAGCTGTCAGGGTCCCCACCTCACCCCCCGCCCCCAACAGCTTCCAGGCCATGCCGTCAGTCCTCCCGGGCGAGAGCCGGCTGTGCCAGGGCTTGCACCCTGCAAACCCGATACATCCGCTTCTCAGCCAGGAGACCTCAGTAGCTGGCCTCACACCCTCAGTTTTCTCATCAATAAAATGGGATAATAACAGGACCCTGCCATAGGAATGCTGAAGGGACCCCACAAATTAAGATGAGTGAGTCTAGAAAGAAGGCCTGCTGCAGCACGGGCATGATGATTGTATGGCTTTCCCTAGTCCCCGTCTACACAAGCTCTCTGTGACCAAGGGCCATACATGGAGGCTGTCAGGTGCCGGCCCCTCAGGTACTCCTGGGTGGCCTGGGCAAGTCATGAAACAGCTGGAACCTCAGTCTGCTTGAGTGGGAAATGAAAAAATGCCAGTCACAGCCCCTGGCCACACCCAAGGACAAGAAGCAAGGACTGCCCGGTCCATGGGTCCTCAGTAGCTCTCAGGCTCCTGTGTGCCCCCTTCCTGCCCAGAGCAGCCCCCTCACCCTGTCCTCTCCCCGCCACCACTCACGCAGTGAGATGGGCACCCGGCACTCAGCACAGCGGTAATCCTGGCTGTCCAGCCCTGTCTCAGGGCAGATGTTCAGCTCATACTCAGCTTGGTGGCTGACTTTGGAGCTCACACAGGGCTTGGAGACGAGGTTCAAGCACTTGCTGTGGCAGCGGTAGTAACACCCTGGGGTGGAGGAACCAACCACCTGCCTCTTAGGAGCTGGGGAGCGTCCTGCAGCCCAGGCTGCCTTCAGCCAGACTGCTCCCCTCCCCCACAGGCTCCACTCCCACCCTCAGGTTCATCCAAGACCTCCTGGCATGCCCTCAAAGATCCTCTTGTCCCCATCCTGAGCCTTGCCTCAAAGGTGGTCCAGACCCTTCCTCCTCAGCCCCAGAGTTGCACCTCCATGGGCCAACCTGCTGTTCTCACCCATCAAACCCAAGCTGTCCAAATAGAACCCCCACTCTTTGGGCCCAGGCCCACACCCCACTCCACCCCCGGGCTTTTCCCATCTCAGATTTCAGCAACTCCACCCTGCACTGCTGACACTAAAAGTCATGAGTCATCTTGATTCTTATCTCTCACACCCCCTTTCCAAACCTTCAGCTACTTCATGTAGCACTGAACTGGGCCACTTCACACTCCCACTGCCCTCCTCCTCCAGTCCAAGCTCAACTCAGCAGCCAGAGTGATCCTGCTGCACGTAAAAAAAAAAAAAAAAAAAAAAAAAAAAAAAAAAAAAAAAAAAAAAAAAAAAAAAAAAAAAAAAAAAAAAAAAAAAAAAAAAAAAAAAAAAAAAAAAAAAAAAAAAAAAAAAAAAAAAAAAAAAAAAAGCCCCCGGCCTCTCTGAGCCCACCTCTACCCCACCTTCCACAGACACAGTGCTCTCTGCTCCTGCTCGAAGACACTGGACACACATCCACCACGGGGCCTGTGCACGCATGGCTCCCCCCACAGGAACGTTCCTAGATACACTCCTGGCTTGTTCCCTGACCTCCAAGTTTTTGCTCAAATGCCATGTGATGCCTCTTCACTGCACTCTAAAGCCATGCCTGCTCCATCCCACACATGCCATCCCTTCCCTCTTTCTTCACTGTACTATGACTGTGTGACATATCATGTCACTTCCTGGTTTGACTTCTCATCCAGAACAGCACCGCCCGTGGAATTTCCTGCAATGATGGAGATGTCCTCTCTCTACTGTCCAGTGTGGCAGCCACCAGCCTCATGTGGATATTAAGCACTTGCAATGTAGACAGTACAACTGAGGAACTACATATTTAATTAATTTAAATTTGAACAGCCACATAGGACTAGTGGCCACCACACTGGACAATTCGGATCTTGGATGTGAGCCCAACAAAGGCAGGGATTTTGGTCTCTTTCATTCTGTGTATGTCCAGCACACCCTGGGGCTCAGTAAACTGAGTACACTGTAGAGAATTCACTTGAAGGTGACCCAGGCGTGGGAGCAGAGCTTTGCGCTTGTCTGCCCTGCCCTGGGGACCCAGACCACTCTTTCAGGGGAGTGGGTCTAGGTCTCGGCCCACCTGTGCAGGTGTACCAGGTCTGGATGAGCCCCCAGATGATGGTGTTGCACTTGTCACAGGTTTGCTTGACACTCTTGCTCTTCTCCTTGTAGAAGCGATGCTCCAGGAGGACGCGGACGTTGGGCTCATCCTCATTGGGGTCCTGCAGAGGAAAGGTCAGGGAGGGGTCACGGGTGAGGGGTCATAGGTGAGATGGCTGCAGCTCCTTCTTCATACAAGCCCCTCAAATTATTTCTTCCAGGCACCATTTGTAGCAGAAATTTTGTGTTTCTGCCCAGTGCCACACCCCTTCTCTGCTTCAGCACTAGAACAAAGATCAGTCGGGCACAGACCTCCAGGATTATGCACTCCCAGCCTTGCAGCTACGTCCTTCCTGGAACTGCACTGGGGCTGAGGACACGTGAGCAGCAGGGAGGCAGCCTCTCCCCCCGCCCTCTCTTCTGCTGGTTGGTGCAGATGCGGGAGCTGTGGTGTGAGCTGTTTTGCACCCCCCAGGGACTGGCAGAGTAACAATTCCTACACCATTAGCTGCCACATGGGCCCTAAACCACCCACAGGATTTTTACATGAGGAAAATTACACACCTCTCTCTGTTACCACAGCCTTGCCCACTTTCTTGTGATATTCCACTTTCTAAATTCCCAGGAACACAGTGTACAGTGCACACAGTGGCAGCCAAGCCAAAGAATGCCCAGACTCGAGGACTGCATCAGGGACCCTGGGGTTTCTGGCTTCTGGGATCCATTACCTCCTCCTGTTGTCACCTTCAAGAGACCACCCCTCCTACTCTAGGTCATGTGGTTCAGGGTGGGACTTACCCCCAGGGTGGGCACATGTTCCAGAAGTATCCAATCACTGTGATTGTTTCCGGGTGGGCACTCCACCCAGAACTGGCCAATCAGCCAATGTGATTGGGTCAGGGGCAGGCCCAGGACTGGCCAATGAAAATCAGGCCTGAAGCTCCTGCTGGCCACTGAGACAGGGCAGCACTCCTGTGCCAGGACTGGGCAGCTGGCCAGAGAGGGGCTGGGGCTGTCTCTGCCACCACAAGAGGAAAGCCCACCTGAGAGTGGATCAAACAGAAAGTAGAGTAGAAGGATGGCAAGACTCCTGACGCTGTTGGAGGATTTTTCATTCACCACGCAGATGCTTTTTTCTTTTTGATTTTATCTACTTAAGGTTGGGTTTCTGTCCCTGGCAACCAAGAGGGTCTAGACTAACAGAGAAACAGCCTGCAAGGGGGTGAGGACCCCACCTTTCACACTGCCTTTCTGGGTACCTTTCTACCTCAGCCCCTCAGAGCCGAGAGGGAGCCCCCCACATGGGAGGGAGCCTGCACCCACCTTCAGCTCCTGGAGCTTCAGCCGGAGGTGGATGAGCCTCACCACGGCATCTTTCTGCTTCTCCGACTGCTCAGGCAGCTCCAGAATCACCTGTTTGCATTCCTCGATCGCCTGCTGCAGCTGCTGGATGTCGGAGGCCAGGAACAGACCCTGTCCAGGTTGGGGTCAAAGCTAGGCCCATCCTCATAGAGTTAGAGCCAGAGCAGACCTCTACACCCCCTTCCCCAGATGAGGAGACTGAAGGCCAGAGGGGGCCGGAGATTTGCTCAAGGCCCAGGAGAGTCAGCAGCACGGTTAGGATCCACCCTGCACCACTTGCCCCCTTGGCTGGACCTGTCTACTCACAGGCCTCTGAAGAACCAATTCAGGGCACTTTTCAAAGACAGCTTCCTTCTTTTAGAAATTCGATTGCTTTTTTCATGATGCCATTTCACTTATTTCTACACAGCTTCCTCTTAGAGGAAAGTTGGGGAAATGACATTCGCCATCATGGAGAGGAAGTGGCCTCCAGTTTATGTTATTTTAGGTTTTTTGTGTTTTTTGGTGGCTGGCCAGTACAGGGATCAAACCCTGGACCTTGGTGTTATCAGCACCACACTCTAACCAACTAAGCTAACCAACCAGCCTGGTCTCTGGTTTAACTGCCAAGCCCAGGCAGATGCCAGCAAGGTCGCCTGCAGGTGCCCACCCACCCCAGCCCGGTCCTTCTAGCTGCTCTTACCACATAGCAAACCAGGGACTCAGGGCCCAGCCAAGCCCAGACTCAGAACACAGTTGCCGCCAAGGAAGACAGGCTCAGGTCTTGGAGCTTGGGAGCTCGGCTGACCCTGCCCTCCGGAGCTACCCTCCTCCTCCAGGATGCTGAGCTCAGAGGCCCAGGCAAAGAGGAGGTGGTACCCACACTCCCCCTCGGCTCTCAGTCTGTGGCCCAAAGGAAGTGCTCAAAACTGTTACAATACGGGCCGGGCCGGTGGCGCACTGGATAGTGCGCCGCTTGGGAAGCGTGGCGGCGCTCCCGTCCGAGGGTTCGGATCCCACATACAGACCGGTTCCCGCTCACTGGCTGAGCGAGGCGCGGGAGCAACACCGAGGTTTGCAATCCCGTTGCCGGTCCCCGGTCCGGTACGGGGGCAACACTGAGGGTTGCGATCCGTTGCCGGACACGGAAAAAAGACAAAAGACAAAAAAAAAAACTGTTACAATAAAAATACAAAACACATATATGAAATGTGTATCTGTGTGGGAAAGCTTAAAGGACACATACAAAGTAAAAAGTGAATTAGAATTGAGGGGCTCTGCCCAGCAATGACCACCACACCACTGCAGGAAGCACCCTGGGCTCTCCGGAGCCAGAGCAGTGGGGGGTTGAGGGCCTCGGCTACATCCCCCCGCCCCGACACCCACAACAAGCCCAGTGACAACCACAGAGCTGCAGCAAGAAGGGCCCCAGGTTCCCAAGCTGGGGTGGTGGGGGGCAAAGGCTTCTGCCACACCCCCCTGACATCTGCACCCAGCTGGGCAAGGACCAAGCACTGCTGGAAGCCCCCTGTCTCCCTTGTGGGAATGTGGGGGGTGTCACAGGACTGAGTCCCACCCCTCCTCCTTCCTCCTTCTTCCATCCCATTTCCTTCCTCTTTCTCCTCTCCCACTCCCTCCACATCATAGAATGTAAAAAATAATATTAATAAGGCATAATTTGGTAAAATCTAAAAAAAAAAAAAAAAAAGAATTGGGAGACTCCAGCCCAATCTTTTGCAAGTTACATTGTAATGTTACTACCACGCTTCTCTCAGATAAAAGTTGGAGATGGTTTGTTTTCAACTTTTTTTCTTTTTTTTTTTTAGTCATTAAGTCCCTTTTACTTTTTTTCTTCAAAACAAGGCTTCTGTGAAACAAACCACAGGGCAGATGAGCATGGCGCTGTGGTGCACAGTGACTGGTGGGAGAAGGGCCGGGGGCTTCCCTCTTTCCCTCCCTGTTCCCACCCTGCAGTATGTCCCAGGACTCCAAGGACCTCAGGTGGAACCAACTCACATCTGCTTCACACGAGCCTGGAGCTCAGCGGGGAGGAGCAGCCCAGGCTCCCAAACCCCAAGCCAGGCTGTCTCCACCTGCCGCCCGACAGGCGTGGAGGGTGGGCATTGGGGGTGTCATGTGGGCCTCAGATTGGAGGCCCAGGAGCCCTGGCTGAGGAGGGGGCAACTGAGGCTGACAATGGTGGCTCGCAGGGAGGAAGACTGCACCCCAGCCCACAGGGCCACGTCTGAAAGGATGTGACACCTGGGAGGGGGTGACGAGAAAACTACTGGCCCCTCATACCCTGGGGGCTCACACAGTCACCTGACTCCAGACCTTACCACAGGGCGGGAGAAGTGGTCCTCAGACAGGCCAAGATCCATCACGCGCTCAGTGCAGCGGAACTCCAGCTCCCCAGGGCACAGCTCAGGCAGGGTCTCTGGGGGGAGAGGGGGACAGGTGTTGGGGTGGCAGAGAGAAAGGCCAGCCTGCTGTCTTCTGCCCCTCACCCCCAGGGAGGAGGCTGCGGTGGCCAGGGGTGGGAAGGGAACTCAGGGAGCCCACAGGAAGGAGGCGCTGGGGGCACTGGGTGCTGCTCGGTTCTGCACATCTGTCTGGTTTGCATTTACAAAGGAACCTGTCTTCTTGCGCAGACAGGAAAGAGCCACTCAAAAAGGTGAGGTGGGGTGACAGTCCTACAGAAACAGCCCAATTTCTTTTTTTTTTAAAGATGACCGGTAAGGGGATCTTAACCCTTGACTTGGTGTTGTCAGCACCACGCTCTCCCAAGTGAGCCAGGCGCCGGCCCTAGAAACATCCCAATTTCTAAGGCAGACAGACACCTTGCATATAAACATGGATTGAAGAACAGTCACTGAATGGCTACACAGCAAAATTTATGAACCCCTGTGTGGACCGCAGGCCATCTCTGCAACCACCCTGGCCCTGAGCACGCATGCCCTCCTGACCCCCAGAGGAGTCGGGACACTCCGTCTGCTAACCTCTCTCCCTCCCAGTGTGTGCTGGGCTCTGGGAAGCCACAGTGACAAGTCAGGCACGAAGCCCTGCCCTTGGGAATGTTCATTCTAGCGGGGGAGACAGCAGTAAACTGCAGAGCAGGTGGAAAGTGGTGTACGCTGCCAGGGAAAAGGGCAGAGCCAGAGCGGTGCACGGGAGGGGAGCAGGAAGGAAGGAGGGCTCGGACTGCCCGCACAGCTTGCGCCCCACTGGCACCCACCTTCAGAAGTGACATGCGGGGCCTCCTCACCAGGCTCTTGCTCATGCCGCCTCGGCCCAAGCTGCTTGTTGAAGGGGTTGAGGTGGGCCTGCCGGAACCGGGCCAGCTTCTCATCATATTCCATAGCATTCCACCTGCGGGGCCGGGATGAGTGCCCAGTCCCAGGCTCGCCACATCCCCCCTGGGGCTTTGGGGCAAGGCCAGAGGGTCTGGTGGGGCTCCCCCACCCCACAGTCTCGATCCTCATCCGCTCCCCAAACCACCTCAGCTGCCCTGCCCAGGTCCCCCTGACATGTCCCCTCAGGAAGAGCCCCATAGCATGATGCCTGTCCCACGCACATCATGTGGGTTCATGACCTATCCAAGGGGGCCCAGCCAGATGTTCTGGAACCCAGGTCCCCTGCCTCCCAGCACGGGGTGCTTTGGCCCCAGATGACTCACTCAGCTCCAGTCCAACCATGCCCTTGTTGTCAGCCTGTGCCCAAGAGACATGCCTCCCAAAACTGGGTTTCTCCTTCCCGGCCCCCTTCCTGGGGTGCTTTTTTCCCAAAGCACCCCAAACCCATAGCCTGATCAGAAGGCTCAGTGTTGGATGCTCTGGAGCCAATACCAGGGCCTATCCCTGCTCTGCCACCTGTGGGATGACCTCGGGCAGGGCCCACCTTCCCCAAGCCCAAGGAGTGGGGGTTCTTGGGGGCTTAACTGCCAGCTCCAGGAGAAGCCCCCATAAATGCATCTAGGCTCTAGGCCACACTGGCCCCTCTTTGGGCCTGGGTTCCAATCCTTCTGATGGGCAACATGACCAGGGTCAGTCCCGTAGCTCCATGCCTTGGGATCCCAGGAGTCAGGTAGGAAGTACCTAGCTCACCACCCACCCGGCAGAAGTCGAGGATCAATGACTGCAGAACACACAGGGCTGATGGCTCCAGGCTGTGGTTGGGAAGGCAGTTTGCATCTGGCTCCTCCACGTAACTAGCCAGGCCATGTTCCTGAGCCTCTCTCTGCCTCCATTTCCTCATGTGTTAATTGAGAAAGTGAAATGAGTTCGTAGATACTGAGCTACTGAGCACAGAGCAGGCTCTTGGTAGGGTTTGCTATTGTTATAAGAAGTCAGAAAGACTTTGTTTTTAAGCTGTGAAGTGTATGGGTATTGGTTATGCTTTCTCTATACCTGTTATAGTCTGAAATAATTCATAACTATAAAAGACAATCCTCCAAATCCTGCCATGCTCCCTTCCCCAAAAGAAAGAGAAGAGAACTGAGCCTGCCCAGGGTCATGCAGTGTGGCCGTGGGGAGCTGGAGTTTGAACCAATTACCTCACAGCAGCTGCATAAGGAGGCCCCACCCCAGCCCCACACTGGTCACCTGCACCTGAGCCAAGGACTCCACACCACCTGAAGGACCTGTCCTGCTTGTCCTGCCCTTGTGGTGGACAGTGTGGGTGGGGTGGCTGGAGCTACAGTCTGGCAGGACCCAGCACCTGATGATGGGCTGCCACTGGGTCAGAACAGGGAGACACGGGGGGGGGACACAGTTGCCATGGGCCCAAGTCCCACCTCTTTCACTTATTACCTGATGACTTTGGTGGGTCATGCAGGGTGGTAGAGTCCGAGGTGGCCACCTGATGCCCAATGCCCCCCCAGAGTGTCCTAGGGAACACCCAGAGTGCAGGAGAGATCGAGCTGTTCCAAAATTTACTCACCCTTCTTCCCGAGTGGGGAACCCTCACCTTGTGTCTGTCACATGATTTCCTAGCCTCCCCTGAATGAGACATGGTAATGTGACCATGTTCTGACCAATGGAACATGAACAGAAAGATTATAGAAGATTCTGAAAATTGTTCTTAAAGGAAGGGGCTGCCCCTGTTCAGCTCTTCCTGCCTCCTGCTATCTGGGTGCAGGTGTAACAGGTGCAGCTGAAGCAGCCACCTTGGGCTGTGACACAGAAGCCAGGAATGAGGATGGCAGAGTGACAAGATTGCAGGGGAGTCCACCTGAGCCCTGAGCTGCTCACTGCGAAGCTCCATTCAAGTGAGACAGAAATAGATTTCTATTATAACACTGTTATCTGGAGGGAGGTTTCTCTCTCCTGTAGCCAAAACAGATCCTGACTGATCACCCCAATAGCCTTGGGGTGATAAGACAGACAGGCCCGATTTGAAGCCCAGTTCTGCCAGCTCCAACCTGTGTGACCTTCAGTGAATGCCTAAACCCTTCTCTGCTTCCAATTTCTCATGTCTCAATTGGGGATTATAATAGTAACATACAGGGTTACTGTAAAGATTGGTTAATTAGTTAATACAAAGTTCTGAGGACACTGACCAGCACATAGTCAGCACTCAATAAATATCAGCTACAACTTATTATAATCATTGTTACTATTGTTTTAAAGAATCGAGACAGCTGATTTAAGCTCTGGCTTTCACAATGATGAGCTATGTGACCCCATTTTCTTGCCTATAATCGGGGAGAACACCTAATTCTGGGGTGGACAGAAGCATAAGCACTTGTGTGTGTCAGTGAAGCCAGTAGCCCAGCACTGCTGCTGAGCAAACCATCACTGTCACCACATGGTGACCAGTCCAGCCAGAAGGGGCTGGGGTGGGGCAGGGGCCACTCCCAGGGGCTCTCCCTGGAAAACTGCCAGTGTTTTAAAATATGGCCAGAGGAGCTCAAAGGCAGGCGCCCTGGCAGGAGCCCCTCTTCCCAGCAGCTCTCCTCTGGGATGTGGAAAAAAGCATCTTTTATTCACCTCCTGAGCAGCAGTACGAGACCCAGGACTGGCACAGAGACAGTGGATGAATGAATGAATGAAGATTTTTGATCTCTCAGCCTTAGTTTCTCTTTTGCCAAGTTGGAGATCACACGTATATCCCCGCCCTCAGCAGACAGATGATGTCCCAGCTCACAGACCCGGAGGATGGGATCCCAAGTGGAATCCCCCAGCACCAGCTCCCCACCCCACGGTTCACCCCACAGAACCCGGCACCCAGAATTTGGGCTTGGCCTTGAAAGGAAGGAGGAGACTGAGAGGAAGAAAACTCACTATTCCACCCTCTGCCCTTCTCTAGAGACCACCCCTCCCATGGGGGAGAGGACTTCACAACTTAGCAATTAAAGGAAACCTCAGAACAAAGCCCAAGGGCCTCCAAGATGCTGAGGGACACTGGGCTGAAGCTCAGGATGCACTGAGCCAGCCTCCATGTCCTGCCCATGTACAGCCACCAAGAAGTGGAGTTATCACTGCAGCTGCCACCCAGATGCCCTGACAATTCACTCTGGTTTTTTTGGTGTGTGGGGGCGGGTATTATCCGCTCATGCCTGGAAGAGGCCTCCCAGGACCCTGGGGTGTGCAGGGACAGGGTCACCATTCCTTTAAGAACTGGCAGTGCGGCCACAGCCTGCTGCAGAGACAAGCCACCCCAGAACCTCCCCCACCTTCACGCACAACAACACAAAATCCTTCTAGGAGCAGGTCTCTCCCCTCATGCCCACCCATTTCATAGGTGGAGAAATTGAGGCTCAGCAGCCCAGCATCCCCGGAGCTCCCCAGGGTCTCACAGGCACCACAGAGGCAGCCTGTGTTGATGGCAGGAAGCAGTGACAGTGTCACCCGGGGCGGGGGGAAGGGTGATTCTCCATCTTGACCCTGCCCCCATGGGGCTGGGGGCCAGCTGAGGTCACGACCGCCCGCTCTGACCCGGAGAGGACCGGAACGCGGAATCTCGCCTCCCGCACGCCCCAGCCTCGGGCAGGGCCTGCGCCCTCGGTGTCCGCATCGGGAAATGGGGGATCCGGAGCCCCTGGGCCCGGCGGGCCGTGTGGACCCCCGAGAGCCGATCGCCCCCCGCTCCCGTCCCCTCCAGCCCCCCCCGCGGCCAGCCGAGGCCCCCCCTCCGCCGCTCACCTGATGGCCGCGTGTGGCCCCCCGAGAGCCGATCGCCCCCCGCTCCCGTCCCCTCCAGCCCCCCCCGCGGCCAGCCGAGGCCCCCCCTCCGCCGCTCACCTGATGGCCGCGCCCTGCTACATTGTAACCCGCCCCGTCGCCGTCGCTACTTTGTGTCCCGCCCGGCCGCCCGCTGCTGCCGCCTCCGGCCCGGAGGCTCATGACGGGCCGGGTCCCGGAGTCTGCGCGCCGGCCTCCTCCGGGAGATGAGCGACCTCAAGGTGGCACGGCCGGGGGTTGCATTCGCTATATTTCCTTTAATCACAAAAGCCCTGGTTTAAATTCAAGCCACAACACTTTTTTAAAAATTGTGACATTTAATTTTTTTTAAAAAAAAGAAAAGAGAGAACCACCGTGCGGACAGCAGCGACTTGTGCTGGGTCCCCCGGCAGGACCCTGTGTGGTCTTCACAGCTGATAAGGGAGCAAAATGCTGTCACTCTACCCCACTTTACAGAAGAGGAAACTGAGGCACAGCGAGGTTATGGGGCGTTCAATGGAGGAGCAGAGGGGTGGGACTTTGGAGGCAGCCCCTACCTACCTGCAGGGGTGTTTATAGCGAGAAAAAGGGCTGCTCCCCCACCACCTGCCACACCCCTGTTGCTGCCCTCAGCCCAGAAATAAGCTTCTTTACTTGATGCCCCTTACACGTGCAAGGGGAGCTGAGGACAGCTGAAGGCAGACAGGCAGGCAGCCCTGTGTGGGTTGGGGTGCCCCTGAGCTCCCAGACTCAGTTTCCCCTTTATGTAGAAGGGTGCAGCTCTGACTGCCTCTGGACTTGGTCCACTTTGCTCAGACGGGCCACCATGGTGATAGTGCCAGCAGCTAGGGGCCTCCACCAAGGCGGAGCCACACACCATCTCATTTAACCCTGTCTGAGCTCACAGTCAGATGATCTCCTCTAGGTGAGGTGGCTCCATCAACTTTGCCAAGGTCACATAGTGGGAGAAGGGTGGAGTGACACTCCAGCCCAGCTCAGGGTAGCGTTAGCACCCCGCTCCTCCTCTCTGTCCGCTCAGACCTGCATGGAGGATTCATTGAGCTGGGACCCAGGGCTGCTGTTCTATCTGCCTCTCCAGGATCCCCAGTTCTAGGGATTCTGCTTCCACCTGGCCTCCCTATCCCGGCTCCTCTCCTGCCAGATCTTTGGACCATCCTGGCAAGCCCAGGCCTGGGCAATGGCAGAGGAGAATGAACTGAGACCTTCACAAGGCACCTTCCTCACCTGGCTCCCAGGATGCCCCCTCCTCTGCTTGCTCACCCCACTGGCTGTCCTCTGGGTCTCCTTTGCTAGCTCCTCAGCACCTGCTTCCTCTGGACACTGTAGTGTTCTGGCTCTGCTTGGGTCCTTTTCTCCCTTCGGTGCTTGTTCCCTGCCTTGCTGATCACACTTAGTCAGGGACTCTGGAAACGACTCTGTGCTGAAGGCTCCCCGGTGGTGAGCCCCACCTCTCCCCACAGCTCAGGCAGTGGCACCAACTGTCTTCTCAGAAGTATCTCAAACTCAACATGTCCCAATGGACACCTGACCTCTCCACAACTGTCTTCTACAGCTGTCACCACCTCTAGGATGGCAGCTGCACCCTTCCCACTGCTGGGGACCCAACCTCAGTGACCCCCCCTTTCCCACACTCCTCATCTGAACTGTCCACCTTCCAGTTGTACCCAGAATCTGACCCCTCATCCCTGCCTCATTGTGACCACACAGATAGCTGCGGCAGCCTCCTCCTCACCCTCAATCTGGCGGTCAGGGGGATCCTGGGAAAAAGAAGTCTACCCCAGACTTCACCTCCTGGCTTCTCGACTCACCAGGCTCACCCCTCAGGGCATCTGCCTGGCTGAGCCTCTGTGACTTCCTCAGTCATATCCAGACACCTGCCCCTTGCTTTCCTCCTCGGCAGGCTTTGTCAATCTTCTCTGGGAGGCAGGGCCCGTCCCCACACACACTTGTCACTGCCTGACACCCTCTATCTTGTACATTTTTATTTGTCCTTGATCCCCACCCCCCAAGAAGCTAAGGGCAGCTGGCGAGCATTTGGGGCTTTTCTTACTGCTTCAAGGCCTAGACCGGTGCCTGCACACGGGGGTGCTCAGTTACAGGAATAAAGAAAGGGGTGAGTCTATAGGTGAGGCCAGCCCTGAGAGGAAGAATGTTCCACCCCCAGGTGGCCCACTCCACAAACGCGTGTTAGTACCAGTTGTTGACTCTGAACCAGTATCTATGCAAGCAATGGGACCCCCCACACGCACACCCAAGGAGAGACAGTTTAAGGTCTACTTATTTCTGGGCTGGCCCGTGGCTCACTTGGGAGAGCGTGGTGCTGACCACACCAAGTCAAGGGTTATGATCCCCTTACTGGTCATCTTTAAAAAAATAATAATAATAAATAAATAAATATATATATATATTTTTTAAATGTCTACTTATTTCTTAATTAGAGTGAGTCACTACCATTTCTCCATTCCTCTGTAGACCATTCATTCAACAGCACATTTACTGAGAACCATGCTCCAGCTGAGGTACCAGGACACGGGGGTGAGAAGACCAACAAAGTCTCAGCACTCAGGGAACCAAAGAGACAATAAGCAAAGATGCAAATTAATCACAGATGTGATGAGCACCAGGAAGGAAATAAACAAAGTAGTGACTGAGGTCAGGGAAGGAGGCCTGGATGCTCGAGCCAGTACCTGAAGGGTCAGAAGGAGGGAGCCACCGAAGAGCTCAGAAAGAGCATCCAGAAGGGGAATTCCAAGTGCCAAGGCCTCGAGGAACTGAAAGAGCCTGCAGGACCGAAAGCAGGTCTACGTGGCCCAAACTCGGTGCAAGGTGGAGTGAGAGGAGGGCCCTGGAGACAGGAGGGGCTGCAGGCCAGTCGTAAAAACATCGGCTTTGATTGGTGACCAGACACAAGCCATTGGAAATTTCCTTTTTCTTAACAGTTTTCTTGAGATGTAATTGACATACAATAAATGGCACATATTTAAATGTACAATTTGATAAGTATTGACATATGTGTATACCTGAGATACTATAATTAAGACAGTAAACCTATCCATCACCCTTAAATGTTTCATGCTGCCCTTTTGCAACCCCCACCCCTGTCCCTGCCTCTATCCACAGACAACCACTAATCTGCTTCTGTCACTATGCTGCATTTTCTAGAATCTTATAGAAATAGAATCATATAGTGGGTACCCTTTTTTTGTCTGTCTTCTTTCATTCAGAGTAATTATTTTGAGATGCACCATATTGTCACAGGTGTCAGTAGTTTATTCTTTTTATTGCTGAGTAGGATTCTGTATTAGTCTATTTATGTTGCTTATAACAGAATACCTGAAACCAGGTAATTTATAAGAAAACAAAATTCATTTTTTACAGTTCAGAGTCTGGGAAGTTCACAATTGAGGGGGCACATCTGGTGAGGGCCTTTTTCTTAGTGCAACTCTCTACAGGGTCCTGTGGCAACACAGAGTGTCACATAGAAAGAATGGACTTTGTAAAAAGCCCTAGCCTCCTCACTTGCCCTCCTTATAAAGCCATCAGAACCACACCCACGATAACTCATTACTCCATTCACAAGGGCACAGTCCTTACGATCTAATCACCTCTCAGAGGCCCCACCTTTCAAATACCATAATCAAATTTCCCACCCTCTTAGCACTGTTACAATGGGGGTCAAGCTTCAATGAGTTTGGGGGGGACATTCAATCTGCAGCATACCCCAAGGATGGGAAGACACTGTCCTTTGCCACAGCCTCTGGCAGGCTCTGAACTCCAGGATAGGCAGAAGCCACACACCAGGGTGTAGCCCCAAGGGGTGTGTTTGGGGTATCTGTTGCTGCATAACAAACTACTGCAAAACCTAGTGCAATGAGTAAGAGCCATTTTAGTGCTCACAAGTCTTATGGGTCAGGAATTCAGACAGAATGGGTATGGCTTGTCTTTGCTCCGTGATGCCTGAAGCACTCTGTGACAACAGGTGGGGACACTCAAACACTTAAGCTGCATGCACGTTCTTGCTCCTGACTGCATTGACTGAGACAACTCAGGCTGGGCTCCCTGGCATGATCGACCAGATGCCTCCATGTGGCTGTGCTTTTCACAGCATGGCACTGGGTTCCATGAGAACCAAGCAGGAGCTCATGACCTTTCCTGAGCTGCCCTTGGAAGTCACACAGTGTCACTTCCACAAAAGTTATTCTTACGAAAATGTGACTAATACCATTCCAGCTTCAGGAAGAGGGGAATTAGACCCTGCCTCTTGATGCGAGAGTGGCAGGGTCACAGTGCAGAAAGGCCTATGGAATGGAAGATATCTCATGACTATCTTTGGAAAATATGATCTGTCAGGAGCATGGCATCTTGAGAATAATGTTCAGACAGAGCTAGAAGGTTTACAAAAGAGAAGGACACAGCTAGCAGAGACCAAGAGGAATAGCTGGAGAGGCCGGAGTGTGTGGGCTGCAGAAGCTGGAGCAAGAGAAGCCCTCGGGTTGGATGCCAACCTCAGTGTGGTCTGGAACATCCCAGCATTCCTCCTGGGAGCTGCTTGGACTCTCACACACGTCCTGCTTGTGCTGAGGGGTCATCCACAACCCTCAGTTTTCTCCCCTTAACTGGTGCACACTCTGCAGACTGTCACCCGGAGAGGCTGCCACCCACTCTGAGTTCTCATGCCCAGCATCCCAGCCCTGTCAGCTGGTTTCACTACACCCCATCCCCACCGCCGTCCTGCCCTTCAGAGACTGTCTGAGTTTTTTTGTAGATACTCCCTTGGGTCCCTCCCCAATGCCTCCTCCCCATTTACCACTGCAAGAGCTTTGATTTTGTGCATATGGTTCCTTCTCTGCCTCGGTGGGTGACCTTGATTAATGAAAACCATTGGGAGTGATTCTGTTCCTCTTGCCAGGCATTTGTAAGAACAGGCGTGCCCACCAAGCCAAGAAGATGTGACAGGACAACCGCTGGGGATTTCTGGGATTTCATCCCCAAAAGGAGTCATAAGATTAGAAATTTCCCCTTTCTTCCCCTGATCCAACTGTGATGACTGGGGTGGCAGTGGCCTTGGGCAATGGGGCTCATCCTGTGATCGACAGAGGGGATGAACCTGCATCCTTGGAGGGCTCACGGAGGTGACAGAAGGCCAGCCCTGGAAGACCATCTCCAGACTTCTTGTTACATGAAAGACTATAATTTACACCATTTATTTAATAAATATTTATTAAACAGGTACTGTGAGTTAAGCATTCTTTTTGGTACGAGGATTGCAGCAGGGAACAATGCGGAAATTCCTTCATGGAGCTGACGTTCAGTGGAGGAGACAATCGGTTGGTGACTGAAGGAAAGGCATGGTGAAGGTGGGTTGACGCCTTCTAGCCACCCCAGACCCACCTTTCAGTCTGCTGAATGTGGAGCTGAATGGAAGGCCCCCTGGCTCCCCTGTCCCCTGACTTCCAGCTGATCCAGCCAGTGGGAGCCTCAGCAGGGACGGGAGGATGGAGAAGGGGAGGGCAGAGTAGTGCCCAGGCACTGGCACCCTCTGAGCCGGCCTGGGGCTTGGCAGTGGAGCCCTCCCTGTGAGAAGCCACAGCTCCTGTTGGGCTTGTCTGTCCTGTGGCTCCAGCTGTCGGCAGGGCCCAGTAATCCTGCTCCCTGACCCCTCTACCTTCAGCACTCCTTGACTGGGGCCTGCCCACGCTCCCTCCCCCAGGGGGGCAGCCTCTTTCCTGACTGATGTAGGTGGTCAGTGCTGCGTAGAAAGTAGACTTGGAGAAGGGTCGTGTGTGCAGAAGAGAGGAGCCAGGTTAAAGGGTGGGTCAGGAAATGTCCTGTGATATTTGAATACAGATCTGAAGGAGCCATGAGATATCTGGGGTGGGGGATGTTTCAGGCAGAGGGAAGACCCTGCACAAAGGCCCTGAGGTGGGCACAGGCGTAAGTGTTCAAGGAACATCAAGGAAAGTGGCAAGAAGGGAACAGAGTCAACAAGAGGGAGAGGTGGGGGGAGGTCGGTGAGGCCGAGGGCAGATGCTGTAGCCGCCGAGGGGCTCCATCGCACCAGGGGAGGGGCCGGTCAGGGTGTGAGTGGGGGACTGAGTGCTGACTGTGTTCACAGAATCCTCTGGCTGCCATGTGAGGAAGGAACTGAGGAGCCAGGCAGGAGCAGGGAGCCTAGTGAGAGGTGACTGCGTGGACCAGACAGGAGAGGACGGGGACATATTCTGGAGGAAGAGACAGCCAGATCTGCTGACGGAGCAGGTGTGGGTGGGAGAAACAAGAGTCGAGGACGGCTTCAAGCTGCTTGACCCGAGCACCTGGACAGATAGAGCTGGCCTCGCTGCTCTGGGGAGGCAGGACTGGGGGAGAGGACGCGAAGTTCGAGGTGTGTGGCGGACTGTGTTTGGTAGCCTCTCACAAACCACATCTCCCGGGTTCACACGCTCGCATGTCTGGGCTAGGCCTGGGACTTGCTCTAACCCGTTGAATGCAGCACAGGGATTCTGGGCCTGTTCCTGGCCAGGGAAGCCAGCTGCTATGTGAGTAGCTGGCCCACTCTGAGACCACCATGCTGTGGGGAAGACTGGGCAGTCACATGGATAGGCCTTGTGGTGGAGAACAGAGACTGACCATCCCCAGCTAGCACCTGTGAATGCTGGTCCCAAGAGTGAGGCTTTAGACCTTGCAGTTATGCCAGCCAACACCATGAAGCCAAAGAATCATCTAGTTATAGAATCAAGAGAAATAATAAATTGCTGTTTCAGGTCACTAAATCTTGGGGTGGTTTGTTACACAGCAATGGCTAACAGATGAGACAGTCCCAGCGGTCTGTGTGCCCATCCGTGCTGGGTGTGTGGATCGGGGCCAGGGTTCAGGATGTGTGGTCCTTTGGGGCTTCAGTTCCTGAGACTGCCAGCAGTCCCCCAACCTCTCTTCCTGTGCTTGTGCAGCCACAGTGAAGGGTGGTGTGAGAAGGAGCCGCGCCTGCTTTGAGGCCACTTTCATGTTGTTGCCAAGCAGAGGCCGGGGGGATTTAGGCTTGATGGTGCCCTTGGCTTTGAGTGATGGGCAGCAGGGGGACTGAGTGAAGAGGAGTCTGGGCCCCCACCCAGCTCTGAACACTTGCTGTGGGCGCCTGGGCAGCCAGCCTCTTTCCCTGTAGAGGAGTGTCTCCTGTGGCAATGCCCCTTCCAGGTGCCAGTGCAGCTGGACACTGTGCGTCCTGTGACTGCAGGAAATGACCACCAGGCGAGCATGGAGCCAACACTGTGGGCCTGGGCCTAGGTCCAGGCACCACGTCCTACCCAACCAGCCCCTTCCCAGAGCCCAAGCCCTGACTCTCCCCACACACCCACATATTCCCAGGGAATGCTCAGCTCCCTTCCCTCTCTCCCTAGATCAGGTCTCAGGCTTCAGGCCTCATGTCAGTTTCCGCCATGACAAGGGCTGCCTGCCTGTAAGTTTCAGCCCCTGCTGAACCAGAAGAAAGTTCTAGAACGAGTCAGCTTGTGGGATGAGCATGGATTGTTCCTAAATCACAGGAGAGCTGTGCTGGGGGCTCTGGGATGAGGCCAGTTCCTTCTCCAGGCCCCTCCCCCACTTCCTGGAGCTCCGCAGGGGCTGGGCCTTGAGGCACCTTCAGGTTCAGCCCCCACCCGAGTCTCCTTGTCTGCCCCTCACCCCTCTGGACCCAACTTTCCAGAATGAAAAAATCTCCAGCACCAGGCAGGGGTATCTGACAGCAATAGATTTATTAAGTATCCCCCAAAATATAAACACAAATCAGTAAAAAACCAAAACGAACCATAAAACATCAGGCCTGGAACCACAATAAAACAAAGAGACAGACAAGCAACACAAAACTGGAGATGGCCTGTGGTGGGGAAGACAGAGTCCTGTGGACTCACGAGGGGCGGGGACCTAACTGTAAATACCGGAGGACAATAACTTGGGAACCTTAGGATGTCGAGACAAGCCGATGGGGAGCAGAGCTGGGGGCGATGTCGGCAGCTGGGTGGCTCTGGGGGCGACGCTGCTGTCTTGGCCCTGGCAGCTGCCTGGCCCCGTACTCCAGCTGCGAGTGGCTTCACTTGGGGCCCTGGGCCTCTGACTCCTCCTCATCGTCTTCGTACATCTCGCCCTCCTCCTCGGCCGTGGCGTCCTGGTACTGCTGGTACTCGGACACCAGGTCGTTCATGTTGCTCTCGGCCTCGGTGAACTCCATCTCATCCATGCCCTCGCCCGTGTACCAGTGCAGGAAGGCCTTGCGCCGGAACATGGCCGTGAACTGCTCTGAGATGCGCTTGAACAGCTCCTGGATGGCCGTGCTGTTGCCGATGAAGGTGGAGGACATCTTGAGGCCGCGCGGCGGGATGTCGCACACGGCCACCTTGACGTTGTTGGGGATCCACTCCACGAAGTAGCTGCTGTTCTTGCTCTGGATGGCCAGCATCTGCTCGTCCACCTCCTTCATGGACATGCGGCCTCGGAAGACCGTGGCCACAGTCAGGTAGCGGCCGTGGCGGGGGTCGCAGGCGGCCATCATGTTCTTGGCATCGAACATCTGCTGGGTGAGCTCGGGCACGGTGAGCGCGCGGTACTGCTGGCTGCCGCGGGCCGTGAGTGGCGCGAAGCCGGGCATGAAGAAGTGCAGGCGCGGGAAGGGCACCATGTTCACGGCCAGCTTGCGGAGGTCAGCATTCAGCTGGCCCGGGAAGCGCAGGGAGGTGGTCACCCCACTCATGGTGGCCGACACCAGGTGGTTGAGGTCCCCGTAGGTGGGTGTGGCCAGCTTGAGGGTGCGGAAGCAGATGTCGTACAGGGCCTCGTTGTCAATGCAGTAGGTCTCGTCTGTGTTCTCCACCAGCTGGTGGATGGACAGTGTGGCGTTGTAGGGCTCCACCACCGTGTCCGACACCTTGGGCGAGGGCACCACACTGAAGGTGTTCATGATGCGGTCGGGGTACTCCTCACGCACCTTGCTGATGAGCAGCGTGCCCATGCCCGAGCCCGTGCCACCACCCAGCGAGTGCGTCAGCTGGAAGCCCTGCAGGCAGTCGCAGTTCTCACACTCCTTCCGCACGACATCCAGGACTGAGTCCACCAGCTCTGCGCCCTCCGTGTAGTGGCCCTTGGCCCAGTTGTTGCCGGCCCCACTCTGACCTGTGGCGGGGTGGGGGGTGAGGAGAGAAGAGGAAGAGGAGACAGACCAGGGTCAGGGGCTCCGTAGTCCAGACCTCCAGCACCTGCCTGAACATGCCAGAGGGCAAGTGTGGAGGCCTGTGCCGCTGCTGTCTCTGCTGTCCCACTGAGCACAGCTTCTCATGCCCCACCGTGGCCTCCCCTGAGCCAATGCTGCTGAGTGTTGGGGACCCCAGCTGTGTAGTGCCCAGTGTTAAGGGTTCTGAACAGGAAATGGAGAACCTGGAGTCAGACCAGAGCCTTTTTCTCTCCTGAGAGGATCCAGGGTGAGTTGGTCAGCCCTGCCCTCTGACTGGCCATGCTGGAAGATTAAACTACAACCCAGAATCTGACAGCTTGGGGCTTGATGAGAATGGGCATCCATCTGTCAGATGCGCTGGTGTCTGGAAGGCACAGGTGAGGCAAGCCACTCCTCCTGTTTCTGTGCAAGCATCCAGGGCCGTTCCACCGCCCACAGGCACTAGAACATCCTGACCTCTCAGCTGCAGCCAGGCTGCATGCTCATGAACTCCAGAGTCCTCCGGAGGCCCCTACCTGTGTCCCTCCAGCCCTGAAACAATTCTGTGTGCTCATTCCTGTTTTACACCTCCCTCTGCTAGAGACACATGAATGGTTTCTGTTTCTTGTACAGAATCCTTTCTCTGGGCCTCCAATGCCCAATTGTAAAATGGAGAGATTAGTTCTCACCCTGCAAGACCATGGTGAGGGGCGGATCTGTCCTTTCTTTCTGACACCTACTGCCATCTGTTGACCTGGGATTGCCTGTTGTGGGCTCAGCCATCAGAGCTTGGAGCGGGAGAAACTTACCGAAGATGAAGTTGTCAGGCCTGAAGAGGTGCCCAAAGGCCCCAGACCGGACGCTGTCCATGGTCCCAGGCTCCAGGTCCACCAGGATGGCCCGAGGCACATACTTGTGAGCTGAGGAGATAAAGGGGCTGGGTGATTTGGATTATGGAGAGTCAGGGGCTCCTCCCTTCATCCTTCTAAATCCTGCCCCTGGCCTGCCAGCCTCCCGCTCTCACCCTGAGAGCTCGGACTCTGGAGTCAAAGAGCCTGGGACCAAAGGTGAGCTCGAGCAACTCACTTCACCCTTAAGCCTCACAAAATGTGTAAAATATGGGTACAGTCAACACTTGGGACAGAGAGGATCAAATAACATGTCCATGTGGCCACGTTAATATTGGTTGTTATGGAAATCATTTTATACCAGTTGCCAAATAGCTCCTGACCAAGCCCTCCAGTGGCCCCTGCTCTGGACCTCCCCCTTGCATTCCCCCCAGGCCTGTGCACACGCCCTCATGATCATTAAATGCATGTGAATCTCCCTTTGTGGTGATGGTTACTATGCCTCATTGCCCTTATTCTGTGGGTATGGATGCCCAATCTCCAGAAGCCTGCTGGCCACTTGGCCAACCAGTGAAAGGGAAGATGCTAGGACCCAGCCAACCAAAGTGCCCTCCTGCTCTCCCCAGGGTCCTGGGTGGGGGGCTGGGGCAGGTGCTCACAGGAGGCCTCATTGTAGTAGACACTGATACGCTCCAGCTGCAGGTCTGAGTCCCCCACGTAGTTGCCACTGGGGTCTATACCATGCTCGTCACTGATGACTTCCCAGAACTGCAGAGAAGGTGGGAAAGGAGGGGTCAGTACACGGGGTAACCCTCAGTCAGGCCCTTTCCCTCTTGAGGCCTTATCACCCTCAGTATAAAATTAGGGTCTTAGACCCAAGGTCTCCACTAGCCCCATTGAGAGACTTTAGAAAGCAGCTCCATGCCCTGTCCTCTGTCAGAAAATTGTTGCAATAAATATGCACATCCACCATCCACATGTCCAGGCTGACCAGGGCCCAGGGCAGTTCAGAGCTCAACCAATACAGACCAGGGTTTCCAGGTCCAGCTCTGCCCTTGCCAGTGAGGGGCCTTGTGGCTAGTGGGCTCCTCCGTGAAGGGAGACTAGTAATACCTCAAAAGGTAATTTTTATTATTCCTTCTTTTCAGAAGGAAACTGAGGCACAGAGAAGGTAGAGAGCTGCCTGCAGTAGGTGGCAGAGCAGGGCTCAGAGGCCCAGAGTTTGGGATCATGTTTTGGGCATGTTATATGCCCCTCAGTGTGCGAGCAAATCATGTCCAGGGACAGCTCCAGCAGCGTCTGGCACATGGCTGACCTCAGCTATCAGGAAGTATAGGAGCCCTGCGAGTGTCCTGTCAAGCATCCCCACTGGGCCTGCAGAGGGACCAGCTCCCAGAGCTCAGGCTGCCAGATTCTGGGGCAGAAGCCTGAAGTGCTCCTCAAACTCTGTCCCTCAACTTCAGGAGAACAGGGCCTGGGCTCCGGGATTGGGCCATATGGTTTCACAGTCCAGCCCCATCCTTCCCAAGGATGCTCTGTGCCTCAGTGTCCTCATCTGCACAACGGGCCCCATAATAACAGATCTCTGTGAGAATAAAGTGAATTAGTCTGTGAAAAGCATATACATGGCATGTGGCAGATGGTACCATGTGGAATTAGCAGCACAGACATATGCACACACACACCCCTGTGAAAGCAAGGCCCACAGAAAAGTTCTGCCCCCATCCCAGGGACACTTCTTTGACTAAGCCAGCTGCATCCTGAGCACAGTGTCTGCCAATTGGTCACAGTTTGTGTGGCTTCCAGGCCTGCCTGGTCTCTCTTGAAGTCCCTCCCCTTCATTCCTCAGGGCTGGAGTGACTTTCAGATGAGGTAATGGTATGAAGGCCTCGAGAAACAGGGGCCTCTTCTTGCGAGTCATGTGCTGGAGAAAAGATTGCTCAATGGAAAAAACAGGTTAGAAAACTGCTGGCCTGCACCTGCGTATACACGGACGTCTCCGACGGACACACGGAAGGCTGCACCTGCGGATGTGGTCCCGGGTGGGAGACAGAGACTTCTTTTCACTGTATCCCCTTTGGTACTGTTGGAATTTTGTCATGTGCACATGTTACCCTTTCAAGAAAGATTAGTTAAAAATCATTTTTAAAAAACACTTGAAGAGTATGAACAGTGTAATTATTATAAAGCGCACAGGAGTTCATCTCTCAGCGAGCGTGGGGGCTGGATTTCTTTCCCCTTTTGTGCATGTTGTCGTCCCTAAGGCGGTGGGCCACGACCCCCTCTCTAGGCCTCAGAGTTCTCGTCCGCAACACGGTCATTGTCACGGTACCCACGTCACCTGATGGGCACGAGCCAGACATAAGAGCATCCAGCAGACGGTAGCTTCATGTGGTTGAAAACCATATACACGGTACCCTCAATGAAACGACTGGAAACAAACCTGCCGGCGGGTCCGGCCGCCTCCTGCGGGACCCGCGGCTCCGCCTCGCTCGGGCCGGGGCACCGGGCGCTGTCCGCGGTGCTGACCCTCCGGCTCCGCCCTCGGCGTAATAACTTCGAATAGCATACATTATACGAAGTTATACGAGAC
>NW_007726285.1:866617-869045 GCF_000696425.1 Galeopterus variegatus | reverse complement strand
CGGGCGCGGCCCGGGGGCTCCTCGGCCGCCGCGGGGCGCAGACAAAGGCTCCTTCCGGGCGGCTCCCGGACGGCCCTGCCCCTCTAGGGGCGGAGGATCCCCCTCTCCTGGGGACCATGTGTTCCTGCCGTTGGGGGTCGTGAGTGCCGCCCGTCCCGACGCATCCACAGGGACCGAGACTCCAGCCCCCCTGCCCTCCCCGTGTGCTCTCAGGCAGGTGACGAACTGCCCGGAGCTCCGGGTTTTCCCGGCCTGGGGGAGGTGACACCCCGTCTCACCGGGTCCTCGCGAGGCGATGGCACAGCGGTTCTGTCCTGAGTCATTATCGCTACCACGCTGCTCGCTCCCGCCCCGGCCAGGCCACTCCCCGGAGCAGCTGCGCCCTTTGTGCCGAGACGGGCACCGCCCAGGGGCCTCCAGCGCTGCTGCTGGGACGGGCGGGGAAACCCTCCTGCCCCCGCAGCCCACACCGGCGCCCGCACAACCCGCGATGGAAGTGGAAACGAGGACGGCCGAGAAGCTTCCTGTCCGTGCGGGCAGGTGCTGAGCAGACCAGCCCCACACAGGGCCCGGTCCGGGGGCTTCGAGTCCGGTCTCTGGAGACCTTCCAGGCCACGGGGCTGGACAGACACAGGTGACCTGCTTCACACCGGTAACCGCAGCGGGGAGCAGCGAAGAGGGAGAAACTCCTCCCCCACCCCCAAATCTGCCTCTCTGTCGTTTACACGGTTAAAAGGAATCATATATTAATTTTTAAAAACAAACATAAATTAATAAAAACAACTCGCAAGGAATAAAAAGTAATGGGAAAACCTAAGGGCCACAGTTCTGAGAAGCAGAACGAATCTCAGCCAGGGACGCAGTACAGCACTCAGGAGCTGCCCCTGCCACACCGCCCACGGAGCCTCAGGAGGAGCCCGGGGTGTGGACCCCTCTTCTAGGCCCTGTGGGATTGCAGCGCTGGGCCCTCCCAGCCACAGGAGGAGGAGCGTCACCGGCCGGCCTCAGGGCTGCCCACCCTCTCTCCCTTCCCCGTGACCCCTGACCCTCCCGGTAGCAGATGTTCAGGGTAGGCCTGGCCCCTGTGGCCACATTAATGAGCCCTCAGCCCCTCCCCTCAGGCTAGGGCAGCTGTCAGCCACTGCCCCAGGAATCCCGATTTGATTTGAGGCCACTGTCCCTCAGGCCTTCCCTCCCCCAACCCCCTCCTTGGACAGGCACAGCTGTGTCCTCGGGTGATTAGGGAGTCTCCCCCCTACTGTCCCCCTTCCCACCATCAGAGGTGCCTCCACTCTAGAGCCAAACTTGCAATTTACATGTCAGCCACGTGGCTGCCCCAACCCCATAGTAATTAGCTTTTTGTTCCTGCCTGGTTTCCATGGCAACAGCCTCCAGAGGAAGACTTTCTCTGGCCCCTTCCCCTCCAGGACCTGTCTCCTCCAACGCCTCTTTCAGGGAACCAGCTTTGCATCATCCCTAGAGCTGGATCTCTGGCCTTGGTCCTGACAAAGCCACCCCCCACCCCCATTATTGTTCTGAAAGAAGACCATTCTGGCAGTAGGCTCCACCCACCCTGCCTGAGCCCCAGGTTGGTTGCCTGCAGGGGACTGAGAGTGGGCACCCAGCTCTGTCTTACATTTGCTGTATGACCTTGAGCAAGGGACAGCCTCCTGGGACTTGGCGACAGGACACCTGCCTTATGAGTTCGGGTGGGGATTAGGTCACCTCCTGAGGCTCCCTGCGCGGTGGCTTCCCCAGAACCCCTTCCTGCCTCGGCCCCCACGTCTGTGAGGTGGGCCCACAATGGAGGGGCGGAGCATGGCACAGCCCTCCACACCCAGAGCGCGCTTTGTTCCACATCCAGTCTCCAGCCTGGTGGCCCTGGATGGGCGCGGCCCAGCCCCGCGGGGGATGGGGGTTTGCCCAGACCGGGCTGCACTGAGAGAGTCTGGTCCCAGACCAAGGTCACCCCGAGTCCAGGCCCAACCCCTCCAACAAAGGAATAGGGTGGGGCTAGGACGCTGAGGGTTGTCAGAACGAGGTTGGGGACAGGAAGGCGTCTCTGGTCGCTTGCAGGACATCCTGTTCCTCCAGCGGGGGTCTGGGCAGAGGGAATCACTATGGCTTTGGGGGAGAGCCCTACCCAAACCTGCCCATTCCACCCATCTCGCTCAAGGCTGAGTTGCGGCCCCAAAGAAGAGGGCGACGCCCGGACAGCGTCCCCAGCAGCCCGTGCCGCTGCCCGCGGAGCAGGGCGCGGGCGCGGACGCGGACGCGGATGGAGGTGCGCGGAGAGCCGCGCCGCGACGGCCCGAGGCCACTGGGCGGGGGCAGAGGAGAGTCGCACGGCGGGGACCCCGGCGTCCCCGCTCCGGGGCGCGGCGCGCGGCCTCACCTTGGCCCCGATCTGGTTGCCGCACTGGCCGGC
>NW_007726285.1:850222-866227 GCF_000696425.1 Galeopterus variegatus | reverse complement strand
CCACCCCCACCCCGGCGGCCCCACCCTGCCGCTTTGTGAGCGGGTCTTCCTTCCCCCGTCCGTTTGGGGACCAGCCCCCACCTTCCCGGCAGACAACGTACTCTGAGCTTTGCTGGATCCCTTGGGGTGGGGGAGGCAGGAAAAAGCTGGAGCAGGTCCTGCACCCACTGAGAAGAAAGCATCAGGCAGGCTCAGAAGCGTGAGTCGGAAGGGCTGTGGGCACAGAAGGGTGGCGGGAGGTTAGGAGTCAAGCCTGGTGTCACTGTCCTCAGCAGTGGAGGGTGCCGGCCCCCGCCACCCTCAAGGGGCTGTTCTGAGGATCCAAATGAACCTTGGCTGTGAGGATGTTCCACGAATGTCCGCGTCAGGAATGTCATAAGGACACACGAGCCAGGCAAGGGCCAGCCAGCGTGCGGACAGTGGCAGTGTTTCTGTCCCACTCATTCCCTGTCACCTGTGCCCTTGGACTCTGGTACAAGTGAGGACAATAAGGGGGACTTATATGGGTAGACTGTACAGAGGGACCTCTTGGGGACAACTGGGAAAGAACACACAGGTCCGAAAAGAAGAGAGGGAGAGAATAGAATGGATGTGCGATTATACATATACAAGCCACTGATTTAATATCTCCTGGGATCAGACGTTACAGGGACACCGCCTCATAATAAGGTCCTTCTGATACTTCAGTAACAAAAATCCTTTAGGAAGGGTCTCAGCGCCAGAGTGCATGACACGAGCAATCTGCATTTATTCCACAAGACGAGCCGCTGAGAGCAAGCCAGCAATGCCTGTGTTCGGTGTGTGCTCACAGGAGTGTGTGTGTGCACAGGACAGTGTGTGTGTGGTGTGGCCGCCTACACGTCTCTGTTCTCTCAAGGGAAGCTCCCAGTTTGGCGAGTCTAGAAATGGGTCTTTTGTTCTCGAGCCGCCCCTCCCTCACAATGTGTCCGTAACGTAGCTTTCTGTGGTTTGTTTCCAGCTGCCTGGGGCCCCTCCCTGTCCCTGTTCAAGGGGTCCTGGCTAAGAATGGGGCTGTGCCTCCTTGCCTAAGCAAGGAAAGACGCTTTGCAGCCTTCTGCAGAGCAAGACAGCCTCCCTGCCGGGATGGCGTCAGACCAAGCTGGCTCCCCTTCTGTCCCCAGAGGGGTCTGGTGCCAAGGCTCAAGGCTGACTCACTGTCCTGTCTCCCAGCAAAGGCTGGCCCTGCCGGGAACCAGCTCTCAGCCCTGAGGCCAGCAGCCAGGGCTGGAGCTGACGGCATGGGTGGGGTCTGGCTAGGGGGCTGCTTACTGGGACTAGACTTGCCTCTGAATTGGCCAGTATGCCATCCTCCCTCCATTGAGCCTGTCTCTGTGTTGGTGGAGGAAAGCGAGGTGGGCCCCTCAGTGATAAGCCCGAGTTAAAGGGAGGGGAGGTGTGGGGCAGGGCTCCACTACTGCCCAGCACTCCGTCCTCAGAGGCCTTGCCTCATATACTTCCCAGGGCTGGCTGAGCACTGACCCCCTCTCCCAGAAGGGTAGAGAGCAGGTCCCAGCCCCACGCCCACCCTGTACCACAGGACCCTCATCCCACCTTGAGCAGGCAAGGATGGTCCCATTCACAGTGTGTCACATCGCAGTAATGTGGGTCATACGAGGGGCTGGGATTTGGAGGTGCAGTGCGTGGTTGGGCTGAAGGCAGCCTGGAAGGTGTCAGTCCCATCACCATGGAAGTGACGGGGTCGGCTGCTAAGCCCATTCTCCTTGCTCTGGGCTGGGGTTTGTAACCACAGAGAGAAAGCCAAGGAGCAAGATTAGAGTGGCCCACTGAGGTCTCCACACTCTCTGCATGGTCACTGAGGTCCCTTATGGCTGTGGTTCCCTCACCAACTATGGTTTCTGGGATGCCCATCCCCCACCCAATGGCTCCCACCCGTGCCCTCTTTCCCCTCTCCCACTCCTCCACCCTCAAACTTCAAGCAGCTTCTGGAACGGGCCCGGATGGATGGCACTGAGGCTGTGCCTGAGCTCAGCATTTAGTACCAGACCATTTCCAAGCTCTGAGCCCCGAGCTCAGCATTTAGTACCAGACATTTCCAAGCTCTGAGCCCCGAGCCCTGGGCACTAGTCACTGATTCAGACTAACAACCTCTACTGTGTCTAGAGCAGGCATTTGCCAGAGCCGTCTGCCTGGGGTGAGTGTGGTGCAGACAGAACGGCTGAGAACCCAGCTCTCTAGTCACCACTGAGCCTTAGAACTGGACCTTGGGAGGGATTGGCCCCGCCCCTCTCATGGGGATCCTGTAATTCCCATCTCTCTGCTGGAGGCAGGGAGCTCACTTCTTCCTGAAACTGCCACTGCTTGGCTGTAGCTGGGTCTTTCTGGTCACAAAGGCCCTTCTCCAGAGGCCCTCCCGCAGCAGTACTCCTCCTCAGTGTCTGTTGAAGCTCTTCCAACCCCAAGATTTCACATCCCAGCCAATGAGGGCAAGTCCTGAGAGTTTGCAGCAAAGATGGGTATGCGCGGGTGTTGCCCAGTCATTGCGTGGAGGTGGAGCTCTCCGGGGCGGGCAGAGAGTGCCTCTTCAGGAGCCTGGGATCTGCACCTGGTGCCTGAAGCCCCACCTCCCCAGTCTTCCCCATTCCCCACGACACTGCTGAGGAGTCCCACCCGGAGTTTCGCACTTATCTCCTCCTGATCCCAGAGGTCTGTGCTTCCATGCCTTCAGAGATCATGAGTCTGTCCTCTTTGGCAAATGGAGACCAGAAAGGGAAAGGACTGCCCAAGGTCACATAGGAATCAAGCCATACAGTATCACACTCTGACCCCAGCCCAGCACCCTGAGACTGGAAGCCACCCTCCCCGCTCACCAGGAGCAGAGAAGCACCTCCTTGAGCGTTTTGCGGAGCTCCTGGCTGCGGAAAGCATAGATGAGGGGGTCCACAATGGAGTTGCAGATGATGAGGGCAAGAAAGAGGTTGAAGTTCTTGAAGACGCAGCTGCAGATGGGGTGCTGGGGGCACAGGACAAGCAGTGTGAGGTGCAGGAAGAAGGGGCCCCAGCAGAGGAAGAAAACGCCCAGCAGGATGGTGAGCGTGGCAGTGCCCTTGAGGCCAAAGCCCTGGTGTGCCAGGCGCTGACTCTTGTGCAGCCGGGCAATGCCCTGGGCATGCTGGCAGGCCTGGGTGAGCATGTGGACATAGAGAACTGCCATGAGGGCCAGCATAACCAGGAAGAAGCTGACAAGGCACAGCAGGACAGCTGTGTGGCTGTAGAAGGTGATGAAGAGGGTGCTGGAGAGGACGCTCACCACCCAGATGGCCACGATGGCCCACCGTGCCCGGGGCAGTGTCACGATGCTGTGATAGCGCAGGGCGTAGAAGATGGAGATGTAGCGGTCCACAGCGATGGTGCCCAGAAAGCAGAGGCTGGACACCATTGCGCCGCAGATGAGCACGTCCATGGCGTCGTCCAGCCACTGCACCACGGTGGCCTGTGCAGCCAGGGCACCTGCCTCCAGCAGCAGGATGACAGCTGTCTCCAGCACGTTGCTCATGCTCACCAGCAGGTCGGACACAGCCAGGCAACAGATGAAGCAGTACATGGGTGAGTGCAGGTTGCGGTTCCTGGCGATGGCGGTCACCACCAGCACGTTCTCCACCAAACTCACCAGCCCCAGGCTGAGGAAAAGCCCATCTGGGATGGACACCTCCAGGCACTGGGGGCCTGTCTGGTTGGCGGCCAGCATGAGGTGGGGGGTGGCCATGGATGTGGAGTTGAGGGAACCCAGCAGCCTCCTCTGGGGGCCCTGCACAGGGGGCATAGTCCCGTCCCGGGAGCAGGAGGGGGTAGCTTACCTTCCAGGCATCCCGCTCAGCTCAGTGTCCTGTATGCCTACCTCACTCAGATCAGCCCTCACACCCACCCTCTCCCTGGCTGGAGGAAGGTCGGCCAGGTATGGTCCAGCTGGAGTCCAGACACTTCCTGGCTCTGGGCTGTCTCCCTCCTGGTGTGAACAAACCGTCTTCAGCCCCCTCCCTGCCTCTCCCACGGAGGCTGCACAGGCTGGGACATATATACACCTCTCGCCTCCTCCTGGCCCAGCCTCTGCCTCCCTGGGCTGGGGAGGGCTGAGGTCCTGGGAAGAATGGAGCCTTTCTCTGAATCTTTAAAGTTGTCGTTGGAGCCCCTCCTCCTGAGGACAGCCACATGATGGGTGTGTGCCGGGATGTATGAGTGCCCCACGGCACCCGGCCTGCTGCCAGGTGGCGTGAGCAGCACCCGGGTGGTTCCGAGAGCCGGCCCCAGGCTCTGGTGCATTCAAAGCCCCTGCAGTCTGGCCCTACCTCCCCCTGGCCTGGTTGCCTGGGCTTGCCCATCTAGAAACTAACCCTCATCCAGACCCGTCTCAAGTATCACCCCCTTCTCAAAGCTCTCCTTGACCCCCGACCCCAGACCCTGCCTGGTGCTGCTCTGGCTTGGCAGGATCATGGCTGTTGACTGAGCCCCCTGCTGCCACCCCTCACTCCAGCCCATCAGCAGCTCTCTAAGGGCAGGCAGCATCCTCCACCCCCCACCCCCACACAGCAGCAACCCAGCTGTTGAAGTTCAAGGTAGATTTGGGGGCTGGACTAGGGAGAACTTTCCAATGATTAAAGTCTCAGAAACTGAGTGGGCATTCCAGAAGCTGCACACTGTTGGAGGTGTGAGGTGGGGGCCAGGGCAGAGGGTGGCCATTTCTTGGGTGGACTTGGATGAGCCCTGGAGGGGATCATGCCTTTATGGCATCCAGTAGACCTCAAGGTCTACTCCCCAAGCTGGAGCAGGGACTCCCCCTGCTGCAATGCTGGGGGGTGGGTGGCTGTTGCTTCCTGGGAGCTGACTGGCCAGAGGGTGTCCTGGTGATGTCCACCAGGACCGCGCAGTCACACTGTGCTCTTGCTCACCCTCATGGGGACACCCTGAATGCAGCTGCCTGCCTTTCCCAGACGGCACCCCCTTTTCTGTCATGGAAAGAATCACATCAAGGGTAGACTTCCTGCCTCCAGTCTCGGTGGACTGCAGCTGCACGTGGTCCACTGCAGCCACCTGCAGTGGTCAGGACATGGACCGAAGGCCCATCAGGAATGGGGCAGAGGTGCCCGTGCCTACCGCAGGCATCTGGCTGGGCTCACTTAGGGCTCCAGCCCCTCCTGGCCAAAGACCACAACTATGCTGATGACAAAACCTTCTGAAGGACAATGTGGAGGGAGAATAGAATTATTTGTGCATTTACTGGTGCGGGAAACAAGGAAATGAGGAAAAGTGGCTTGTTCAGAGACTTATGGTGGGGCCAGGAGCCAGCACCCCCGACTGCAGCTGACCTCCACGTGGCCCTCACCGCTCACTCTCCACGCCTGCGCGAGCAGACCCGACAGCCACTAATGAATACTAATCACTCCTCACATCTGCATCTTACAACTTACAAGCCTCCTCCCTTTCTGTTGTTTTTGCTTTTAAAAAATGTTTTATTATAGTACCACATACATAAAAGTGCACAGATTGTAAGTACGCAGGTTAATGAATGCCCCAGTCTGAACAGAGCCACAAAAGCAGCGCCTGGATCAGTACACAGCGCTTCGCTGCACGGCTGCACCCTGGGCCCTCCTGCCTCCCCAGCCAGCCCCTGTCCTGGCCTCTACCACCACAGATGAATGTGGCCTATTTTGGAACCCGCCATGAGTGGACTCACACAGCTTGCACCCTCCCCTGCTCCACACTGAAATTCCTCCCTGTTGCTGGTCTCATAACCCTCTCGCTCTCAGTGCAGTGTCCAATGTCCATTCTGTGACCAGGTTGTGCCGGGCACCCGGGCAGCTTCTGGTCTCTCCCTACTGCAGATAGTGCTGCTGTGACATCCTGGTGCTATCTTCCGCTGGAGGCACCTCGCAGTGGAACTGCACAAGCAGAAGTATATTCTCAGCTTTGGGAGACTTGGTCAGACCGTTTTCCAGATTGGTGGGCCTGTTTCTGTTTCTGGAAGCTCACAAGCCCCTGGCCCTCAGGTGTTGCTCATTTAGAGGAGGGAGAGAGAATGTGCCTCACCCAAGTCTCCTGGCAGGAGCCTGCAGGAGGACGGGACCCACATACTCCACACCCTCATCTGAGCTTTTGGACCCCCTCGGCCTCTGCCCCCTCGCTTCCTGCTCCTGGCTGAGAACTACCAGAGGGGAGTGAAGGCTCTCGGGTGATCAGGAGGCTGAGTCATGGCTGGGGAGGCAGATACCCCTGAAGAAGGACCCAGCACCTGCAGACCACCTTTCACCTCTGGGACACCAACCAGCGAGTGGCTCCTGCCCAGCCTGCTGGGACATCACACTTCAAGATGCTAATATTTCCAGACCCATAAATGAGGCCTTTGAGACGGCTGTGGTTAACCCCACCCCCCTTCCCCACCCCCAGCCTGAGACTTCAAAGGGCGTGGGAATCGGGCAGCCTTTGGCTGAGGTGACCACAACCTTCTTCCTGGTAAGACCCAGCTGGAGGCATCGGAAATGGGGTGACTGTCTTGGTTCTCACTGGGGGCTTTGTGGGAAGGGGACCGAGGTACAGCTGAGTTGGAAAAAGTCAACTTTTTGATTCGTTATGGTCATGGGGGAAATGGGAAAGATGAAATTAGCTGTGATTCAGATCATGCTACAGCTAACTTTATCTCAATTCTGATTGCTCAGCCCTCCTGAAGAAGCTGTGACAAATGACTGGGACTTGTGGGGCAACAATGGCAGACCACCCCTCCCTTGGGCAGCAGCATCCCTTCTCCTGCCAAGCACTTTCTGCCGCTGTCTGAGGTACAGCAGTCCTCAGGAGGCTGAGAACTGGAGCTTTCCTTGTCTTGTTCACCAGGGCGGGGCCAGGCACACAGTGTGCCTGCAGCTCACATTGTGCCGATGAGCTTTGTGGGGAAAAGCCTCTCATTGTAGAGTCCAGAGAGCTGCCCGCCTCCAGCCACAGCCACACGCGGGGCCAGGCACACAGTGTGCCTGCAGCTCACATTGTGCCGATGAGCTTTGTGGGGAAAAACCTCTCATTGTAGAGTCCAGAGAGCTGCCCGCCTCCAGCCACAGCCACAGCCAGGGAGGTGGGGGCTGCTGCCTGACCAGCTTCCTTCTGTAGGACTCTGGGGCTGTGAGCCGCTGGGAACCTGCCCTTGGTTCTCACCACGGTGGGCACTGGCACAGCTTCTCAGGAAGGCCTGGCCCAGAACTGGTCACGATGCCTAGGTTCGAGGGCCTCAGTTTCTTCTGAACTCGGGGGTTGGAGGTGTGGGGTGCCCAACCCGTGGTGCGTGCACTCTGGCAATCCTGCCCACGGGCATCCGGGAGGCTCACCTATGCCTCAACCTCCTGCTGGGGCTGAGCAGGGTCCAGAGAGGAGCTGGGATTCATGACCCGACACTGGTGGCAGGCCAAGCCTTTAAAGGGATGTTGAGATGCGATGTGAGGACCTGGCCCTCTTCTCTCACTGCCGTTAAGAGACGTGTGCAGCTGCAAGGAACCACACAAGCCCAGCCAGCATTGCTTGAGCATCAGTGGCTTGGCCTCTAAGTGAGCAGCATCCTCAAGGCTTGGGCTCAATCCCTGTTACACCACCCTTAGGACTCTGGCTCATTTCAGAGTTCAACTCCTGGTCACAGAAGGCAGACATCACCTCCCCAGCAGGACAGATCTAAGGCTGCTGGAAGGACGTGACAGGGTGCCAAGCCCTGCTTGATTGCCTGTCACTTCTAAAAAACAAACCCTTTCCCAGAAGACCCCCAGCAGATGCCCCATCACAAGAGCTGAGGCTCATCATGGGCCATCCTCACTGTAGAAGTTGGGGACATGTGGATTTAGGACAGCCTGGGATTAATCCTGATCATACTCACTCCCTGAGCTGGATCTGGACTCCACCGAATCCAGTTACGTTGGCAAAGAACAGAGTTGGGTGAGGGAGCTGTGAGGTGCCAATGGCTCCACACAAGCCTGCCAGTCAGTGAGAGTATGGCAGGCCTCATGGGGCCCTCCTGGAATCAGCCAGCCACACTGGGGCTGCAACCTTCAGGCCCAGGTTTGAGAAGGGCACGTGGCCTCTCATGTGAACACCAAGCAGTGAGCCCTCCAGGCCGCACTGAGGGGGCTACACCCTGGGCTCCTGCTCAGTACGTGCTGGGAGCCCCCAGTCAGGAGACCCCAGGGCCTCCCCAGCTCCCATCAGGAATAGCTGTACAGGAGGCCCTCCCAGGTCTCACTGAGCCCCACATTAGACGATTCCACATTAGTGACTGAACATGGCTAGGGGCTTCCTGGGACGTGGGTCAGGAGGGTGGAGCACATTTCCTACCTCACAGCCTCACAAGACCCTGCCCTGAAGCATGTGGGCAGTGCCTCCACCAGCCCCCGGGTCTGCTGCCTCCCAGGGTGAATGGTCAGGGCCGTGAGGAGTGTGTGTTGTCAGTCAGGTGTGCCAGGACTGCCCAGCCAACGAGCTCTCCACCTGGGCTGGGGATTTTGGTCAGAGCCCACCCTGTCCACCCACTGGTCAAGGACCCCCTAACCTGCCATGTTGCCACAGAGCTGCCCAAGACAATTTTCTCTCCATACCTGCTTGTTGGGTCTCCCTTTGCTTCTGGACACCACCCTGAAGTTTCCTAACATGGCTCATTTGTCAGATTGCACAGACCATGTGTAGCATCGACCCCAGCTGCTTAGGAAGCACTGGGCTGTGTCCCAGAAGGGTGACATGACACAGCGCCACTGACCCAGCCCAGCCCCGAGACCCTGCCCTGGCGACCCTTCTGCCCCTTCTCTACCTAGTGTCCCAAACACTGGGAGTGTGGGGTGCACGGGGCTCTTTCTAGAGGGAACCACATGCTAATGTGGACTTGGTGTGTGGGAAAGAGCATGCCACGGCAGAGCATATCCATCAACATTTATAGGAGAGACTGAAGAGGCAGCATTTCTACTTCAGGGAACAGGTCAACTCCAACCAGACAGAACCAGGAACACAACTGCACAGTGTGGGGGTGCAGCAGCTGTGGTGCCTCAGTCCCACTCCCCCTCCCCCTCAGGGTTGTCCTCGCGCGGGGCCTCCAAGTCGTTGAAGTGGAAGTTGGCCATCATGTCCCGCACGGCCAGCATCAGCCTGTTCAGGCCCTGGTTGTGGTTCAAACCCCCGGCCACTCCTTCCTCCGGCCTCTCCCCCTGCGGCAAGAGACACGTCTGAGCAGGGCTATCTGTGTAGGTCTCGGGCTCCGGGGCCTGGGGGAGAGTGGGCTGCAATGCTGGGGTGGCCCACACCCCGTCCCCGTCGAGGAGAGAAAGCTTCTAGAAACTAAGTGCACAAGTCTAACCCCTGCCAGGCATGCCGGCACATGGATACCTCACCCGGCTGGACGGCTCCAGCTGCCTGGTGCATCCCTGCCCCACATGGCCCAGCTCAGTGCTGGGCCCGGACGTTCGCACTGAGAGGGATATGCCCCATGTACATACCTCCACGGTGTAATTTGGCAACAGTGACCGAAAGAAGAGGGCGATTGTATTTCTGTGGCCGACAGGACTTAGCCTGAAAGAGAAAGTCGAGAGAGGTCAGGAAGCGGAACTGAGCTGGCACTTTCTGACACAGCTTGCGGTGGCCACAAAAGCTGCCTCCTGCACCCTCCCCGCCTGGCAGGTGCAGCTGAGCTGAGGCCCCAGGTTCCCACCAAGTAGCAGGTCAGGATGCTGGGGCTGTGGGAGCCCAGGGGGCGACGAGGAAGGGACCAGCTCAGACCCTAACAGGAAGGGGGTCTAGAGCAAGGGCCAGCCCTTCAGCGCCCAGCGTGTACCACCAAAGCCAGCCTGGCCATCTGCCCCTGCACAGGTGCTGGCCTGAAAGACAGGCTGCAGCTTCAGTGTTTCCCTCAGCACTCAAGGACTTATGCAACTATAAACCAATTATATAAAGAGAGAAGGTTCTAGGGCATGTGTTAGAGTGGAGCCCCTCACTGGTGAGACAGGATGCTGCAGCTGTGCTCCACTGGACACCGCGCTGACCTGCACCTCAGGAGCTGCAGGGATGGCAAAGCACGAATCTGACTCCTCAGTGCTACAATGTTCAGCAGGAGTCCACACCCAGTGGGTCTTTTTGAACCCACTGACATTAATAATAATTCTCATCTCATGGGCTGGCTGGTTAGCTCACTCAGAGCACGGTGCTGATGACACCAAGGTTGAAGGTCAGGATCCCCATACCAGGCAGCCACCAAATAAATAAGTTTCATCTTAATCTACTGGAGAAATTAAATGGAACTATTTTCCCATGAACATTCAGTCCAAGTTTTATAATAGAATTCAGTGGGAAAAAGAGGACTTCATTCTATGAAATGTGTCCTACCAATGTCCGGAAAGCACGTGCTCCCTTTTAAAATGGAGAATCTGCCTGTGACTCTCAGAGATCTACCACTTTGTGGACGATAAGCCCAAGGCAAGGCAACTACTCAGCTTTAAAGGCCAGAAGGAAAAGTGAAAAGAAGCCTCTCAGTGACCTGGATTCTGAAAGCCACCCACATGCCAGCAGCCATGAGTCAGGCTCCACCATACTGCCCCCACTTCTGAGACCACAGGGCCTTTGCACAAATGGAGCCTTCTGTTGGATACCAGCAGCCTCTCCACCCCCTGTGTGTGGTTAAGGCACATTCTTCTTTGCACCTCCTATAACCCTCACTTCCTCCTGTCTTGGTCACACTCTCCTCTCTCCTAGCAGGTTCTTCCTGCAATTCTGACTTTATGTCTACATTCTATAATTAACATATTTTCCCATTTCACTGTACACTCCACAAGGGCAGAGGTGGATTCTCATTTTGTGTCCCACTGTATTTCTAGCACCTGCTACAGAACCTGACAGAAAAGCGCTCATGCATGAGAAGGATGAAATAACACAGCCTGCAAAAGCACATCTGTGACTCCAAATTATATGACTGCTCTCCCCTTCTCCTGGGGGTGGGAGGATCCTCTTAATGCCTGTGCCTCATCTGTCAGCTTCTGGGTCCTGAGGAGGCAGCAAGTCTCAGAGGGCCCCGAAGCACCGACTTCAGAGCTGCCCGAGCCAACATGCAGAGCGGGAGGAACGCACCTCTCTGGTCTGACGTAGGAGTGGATGGTGTCCAGGGGAGGCAGAGGGTCAAAGCCCATCACAGACTGTGTGGTCACATCCTGCAGAGGGACACAACATGGAAACACTGCGGAGGAGGCCAGGAAGCCCCTGGAGTCTCCCAGCAGAGTCTGACAGAAACGACTCTGTTTTGTACCAAGAAACCTTGGGCGAGGGGGTGGGACAGGCTTCCCTCACCAGCAGACTCATGACAGTCGACAGGAGCTTGCAGGACGCTCCCCCCTGGCTGGTGGGCCATGGTGGGAGGAACAGGCAGTCACCATGTGTGCCTAGCCCTTGCCCTGTGTCAGAGACTCACGCTTCAGCAGCTGCAGCTCCAGGCTGCGGGGCCCTGTATGCCACCCACACCCTGAGCGCTTCAAGCACACGTGCTGCGTGCTTCCACTACTGACCAGAATGGGCGTCTCACAGCCTGAGGCAAGGCCAGCTGTGCCAGGCATGAGGACCAGCAGGGCAGCCCCAAGTCAAACCAGGAGGCAGCACTGTATCCTCCACAACCAGCCTGTGCTCTTGCTGCCCCCAATGTGTCGTGTTTCTTACTTCCATCTTATTCTTCTGAGACAGAATAAAGTTTCTCTTTAGGTTTTCAGAGAGCAACGGCTAACATTTCCATAGCACCCTGAGCAGATGAGATCTGTGACAAGCCAGCTGAACCTCCGGCTGTAGGGAAGGCCCAGCGGCCCTGCTGCACAGTGACCAGACCACAGATGGAGCACTGACCAAAGCCACAGCCCAGGGCAATGCGGCCTCAACACAGGCCCAGGGCACTGGGCTCCTGCTTGGGGCCCACAAGGATTCACCTCCAGAAACACCTAGCGTCTGAGCCCCGGCTAGCCCCTGGCCCAAGACGGCAGAGCTAGCTGGTCGTGGCCCACCCCCATGCCTGCATGAGGGCTGCTGGGAGCAGGGGCCAGCACATGTGACCGGCTCATACAAAGCTCCTATTTTCAGTCCCACTCCCTTACCGGGGGCAAGGCAGCCACGGCTTCCTTGATCTCAGAGAGGATCACATGGCGGTAGATGTTTCTGGGTGCGCACTGGTAGAGCGCCTTCCGCCTAAGGCAGGGAGACAAGGAGCAGCAAATGATGTGGCAGTCACCCTGAGAACACATGGCCCTGCCCCCCACACTGGAAGCCACCAGCACAAGGCAGCACAGCGTCCCTGGCCCTGCGGTCGGAGCAGGCGCTACAGGCACATCCTGGCTGTGTGGCCTGGGACTCAGCCTCTTCATCCATGAAATGGGAATGACGACAGTCGTGGCCAACGGCTTCCTGTGAGGACTCACTGAGTGCTACATGATGGGATGCTGCTACATGATGGGACGCCCAGGGTACTGCCATCATACGGCTACATGCACAGGGCACCTGCTTCTTGCTGGAAATCACGCTCTGAAGAGCAGCCAAGGAGCAGAACACGTCCCTGCCTTTGAGAAGTGTCCAGTCCAAGGGGAGGCAGAGGTGGACAGTGTGCGTGCGCTGTGAGTGCTGGGGACCGGCGCCTTCTCCTTCCCTTCTCTTCAGGCTTCCCAGGGCTCAGCAGATGGACTTCACCCAGGAGGTGCAAGTGGGTGACATCCCACACACGCGGGCTCAGAGTCCTCCCTGCACCACCGTCCCTGCCACCGCAGTTGCTCACAGCCACAGTGCTGATCAAATGGGGCTACCAAGGCACAGACTGAACAAGTACAGGCAAGGGACTGCTTCCCAAGTGTAGCCCACCAGATCACAAGCCACAGAAATCCCCACATGCAGGACAGAAGCCGACAGGTGGGCAGTGGCACCTGGGCTCCCATGTACTTGTGCCTCTGCTAGACACTGGTGAGAGAGACTGACTGTCACCACAGCAGACGTGGGACACAAGACACTGCCAGACGTCGGCAGTGAACAAAGCTGCTCACAGAGAACAACCACACACCAATCCTGCAGTTTTGCGCTGGCGACGGTAGCCACCTCACAGGAAGCTGTGAGTCCAGGCCAGGGGCTGTGTGCTCTTAACCTTTCCAGGGGGCCCTCCACGTGCTTGCCCCCACAGCAGCGGAGCAGTCCGGCTGCTCACTGCTCCCACTGCCTCCCCCTTGAGACGAGGATCCCCAAGGAGAGGGGCAGGAGAGGCTGCCGCCAGCAGCCTCGATGCGACCCATCCTCGTGTGAACCCAGCGCTCCTGACCCAGGCTCACCTGCTCTCACAGGCATCCACGGCGGGGTCCCCAGCATCCACTGCCTGTAGAACCTCCCGGACGTTCTCCTCCAACCAGCTCATGGTGGTGGGTTCTTTCCAGAGAAAGTGTGACCTCCCCAGGTACAGGCTCACCAGCTGGCTCAGGGCAGGGGGCTGGCTGGGGGAGAGGGGGACTGTCAGCAGATCCCGTCCTGACCTGGCCCTGCTCTCAAGGCTGCAGGGCCCCACTGCTCATCCTGGGGACACTCCAGCTTCCTTGGGTGGAGCACACAGGCATCTGCTTCTGCGAGCCTTCTGCGTGTTGTCTGTGTTCTTCAGTGAACAGGCATCACTTAACACAGACAACATGCAACAGACATGTAAATGTGCAGAAACAACGTGCGTGTGTGCACATGCGTGGAGCGACCTTGAGGACTGCAGCTGGAGCCCCTTGTCATGTGCTTTTCCTCCATGTGTGTTTCCTCTATTTTTTTATAGGAAACTCGAAAAAGCTAATGTGGAACTCTGGGAACCACTGAAGACGGTGCAGACGACAAGGTGCACTGGTCCTCGCCCAGCCCCCACCTGCATCAGGAAGCACAGGAAGCATCTGTGTGAACCCGCTCTCACGCTCCCCCCACCTCTCACACAGATGCAAGGGTGCCCTGCACATGGTGGTCCCAGCCCCCAAGGAGCTTCCCTGCTCCACAGGCATCCGCTGCTACCAGGAGCCCATCCTCCACTGACGTGAAGGGTGGTGAGAATGCTCCCAGGCTCTGCACCCACAGGGTCCCCTCCAGGGTGTCTCCTGCTCTTTACCTTATCTCGGCATTGGGTCCAAAGAAGTGATGATGTGAGACGGTGGCATCGGGCCGCACGCTGCAATACTCGAGCAGGGGCATGAGAACTGCGGGAGGAAGCAGAGGCTCTGTGTGCACCAGTCCCAAGCCAGATTGCAGGGGGCAGAGTGAGGCCCTTGTCACAGACACAGGCTGGTGTTTTGAGGCAGAGGAGGTGGACAGCCAGTGGGTGCTCATTTCTGACCGGCATTCTGAGATGCTGCTGCTGGGGTCACCCAGGGCATGAGGCTGGGGTCTCCCCACATGGGCCCTGAGGGGCTTCTGCAACCTTGTCCTATCTCCTGAAAGGGTCTCCATCTGCGTCTGAGGGAACCTTGCCCACGACCCTCCACGCACATATGGCTGGACATTCTCATCATAAAGACCAGACCCCAGGCAGATGTGGGAGCAGGTGCCACCTGTGCCCAGGGAAGAACCAAGGCCACAGGGCCTGAGGTTGGGTCCACAGCTACACAGGGGTGTTAGTCCCGGGCACCCCATCCCCTGAGCAGATCCTATCCCACCAACCTTGCGTGCAGCCCTCCTGACATGGGGCTGTGGCTCCCGAGGTGGCCTGCCTGCTGAGAACCTGCCAGTGGTTGCTGCCGGGAGAACGCAGCCTTCCAAGCGATTTCCAGGGGTTGCCAATGACACGGCTGCTATTGTGTGGGGCACAGCAGCAGCAGCTCTGCTGTGCAGCACCCGGGCCCCCCCCAGCCTGTGGCCCCAATACAGCTGATCTGCTGAAGTAGAGGCTGCCCTCAGATACAGGAGATTGGGCCAGTGAGAAGGTTCTGCTCTTGACGGGAGCCTGATGAGGCACCACTGTGGGGCACAGTTCTGCCTGTGCTGGGAGGAGTCCCAACTCCCTGCTGGTGCCTCTTTGGGGCCTAGACGGGGCCCCAGAAGCCCCTAGAACCAGTGCAGCAATGCTGATTACAGGACTTCCCAACAGCAGGTGAGTGGTCACTTATAGTGCACCAGCTGTATGCACATGTGCTCAGCACACACACCAGTGCCATCAGGTGAGCCTCATCCTAAAGTGCAATTTTATACATGCTGTTAGCAATCAATTCTCCTGAGATCTGACCTGGCAGCAGCCTTGCCAGGCCTGCTGTGTGTGCAGCCAGAGGCCCAGAGAAACAGACAATCAGGGCTCAGGGCAGCTCAGGACGCGCAGTCTGCCTGGCTGTTGGAGGACACCGCCCATCCACTTCTCTCGGTGCCTCCTGGCACTCTCCAGACCCTCCTGGCTCTGACTTTCTCCCTAGCATCAAACACCACCTACTACACCATATCTTCTGGCTAATTCTGTGTCTGTCCCCCGACCCAAGAATGTAACCCCCCCAGAGTGGAGCATCTGCCCTTCCACTCTGCGGCCTCTTCACCTGGCCTGGCATGCAGTGGGCTCACTGAGATGGGTGGACCAGCTTTCAAACTCTTAACTATGTGATGGAGTTTGGATGTGTTGTCCCCTCCAAAACTCATGTGGAAATTTGACCTCTAATGTGACAGTGTGNTGATGGAGTTTGGATGTGTTGTCCCCTCCAAAACTCATGTGGAAATTTGACCTCTAATGTGGCAGTGTGGGAAACTGATTGAGTCACGGGGGCGGATCCCTCATGAACGGATTAATGCTCTCCCTGGGGGAGGGGGGATTAACGAGTGATTTCTCGCTCGATTAGTTCCCGCAAGAGCTCGTTGCTTAAAAAGATTCTGGCAACTTTCTCTCTCTCTCTCTCTCTCTCTCTTGCTTCCTCTCGCCATGTGATCTGCTTGTACCTGCCGGCTGCCTGCCACTTTCTGCCATGAGTAGAAGCAGCCTGAAGCTCATGCCAGATACAGCTGTCCCGGAATCATAAG